>NW_014040298.1:79063-85336 GCF_001186125.1 Sphaeroforma arctica JP610 | reverse complement strand
TGTGTGTGTGTGTGTGTAGTGTGTGTGTGTAGTGTGTATGTATGTATGTATAGTATATATATATGTGTGTGTGTGTGTGTGTGAGAGAGAGAGAGAGAGAGGGTGTGTGTGAGAGAGAGCAGTGCTACATGTGTTTGCAATTGATTGGTAGTTCTCAAGTTGCACACCTGGCGACCTGGGGAAGAATACCTAACCTCTATCCATTTTGCCTGAGAAGCAGTTCTCACCAAAGCTGTATGGATTCAACTGGATCATGATCATCTACAGAGAAGAGAATAAAATATACCTAAACGGACTGAAGTCCGGACTTTGACTGTTGACTGGACACAATGAAGTAAGACTAAATCGAATATAAGTGTTTAATAATAGCACATGCACACTATGTGTAGCAGGTAATCTTAATAAAATTAAACCAACAAAGCTGAGACCATATAACAAACATGGTCATCTGCACGCGCGATGGATACAGTAGTACTTCCGCACTTGGCGAACATCTTAGTCCTCATACTAGCATCGTTCCCCGTGCGCACACAAGCTTGCAGCTGCGAGTGAGACACCCCTTTGTCTTGGAGATACGCGTTCAGATCCGTACTCATGGCAAAATCAGCATTCAATTTAGGAACTCGCTCTGACGCCATAGCAGAGTCAGCAAGTGCTTGAAGACAATTCTAACCTCGAGTACTTTTAGCATAGCTAACACGCGTGCCAATAGGCCACGTACTTTGATAGGCACATGCGCAAATGCAAGTTTTCAAAATAGCCAAGCCTGGCAAGTGCCATTGTTTCTCAAAACAACGGGTATACTCCTTGTCCGAGATAGTACCAGCAGAACCATCTTGAAAGAAGTCCAAGAACGTGCGATGGAGCAGCAGCATTTTGCTTTTTGTACTGAATCTGATGCAGTACAGGGCCCTGGTGTGGCACCGCGGAGGATAGTCCAAACCACTGTGCACATAGCTTGTGATGGCTAATGTCCTTCCAAATACGCATTTTGGTACCAACAGGAATATGTGGAGTCGGCACACATTCAGGCGAAGCTCAACCCTATTCCGAACAAGTGTTTGCAATCCTGAATCATTGTGCAAAATGTCGCCAATCTTGCGTTGCAATTACACCCTGTGTGAACCATCACACATACGCTCCGTGTGCAGCAAAATAAGAGAGAATCCAGTCTGGGGCACCACAGTAGCATTATAAGCCAGTGCAAGAGTAAACGTTATCTACCCAATCGTATAATGTGTCAAAGTTCGTAAGCGGAGCCACCCATTCCTGTACGGTGCAAATGGCTCGTTCAGCACGATTATTGCCTTGATGGCACGCTACCGATGTCAAGTGAATATGAAACCCAGGCGCCAAGTCAAAGGCCGCAAACTTTGCATTATCAAGTTCAGTGTGATCAACAGAGGTACACCCCAAGGCAGAATCTGCTCACGGACGAAATAGATGACAACCATTATTTTGGTCGAACTGCAACCAAGTCTGAGCATTCCCAGTCAGGAGCTTCAGGAAGATCCAAGTAATCCATGGTCCAGTTGGCGAACAATACAACCGACAGCTCTTGCTGCTGCAACAGAGTCAAAGTTCCAGTCGGAGGACGACCATGGCAGGGCCACACACAAACCCAGTCATGCGTACTTGCCCATGCTAGCCCTGCCAACCCATAACATCCTGTACCAAGTGTTGAAGGCATGTCTGGGCCGCATGCGAGTAGGTAGTGTACAAGTACTGCAGTGCCTTTACCTCCCGCATGCCGGGTAACTCTACCCTGAACACTAATAAGTCTGGCTAAGGATCCGCAACAGATGGGATACCCATCCTGGTACGCTTACGCATGGGTTATTTGATACTCTGATACCATGCGACTCTGCCAAAAGGCTTGGCTTTTGTTTTCGGTAGTCACCCAGTTTTTGCCTTTAAGTGTCAATAGATACTTTTTTTTCCATATGAATGTAAAATTGAACTACCCGAAGCTGCGTGATGACTCGCTTGAGATCATTACAGCACCGCCCATCATCCACCGAAATCGGCATCACTCCTGGTTTCTTGTATACCAAGTGTGGAGTAGAGCGCCATTCTGTTTCCATAACTGGCTCAATGATACCTGCTGTAAGCCAAGCCTTCACCTTTGCCTGTAGCGCCGCCGGTTTGGCAAGACTCTTGTCGAAGTAGCTTAGATACTGAGTAATTGCGCCAGAGACTTCATCCAAGACGAAGGCATGCATCTCCAATAATCGCGGAGCTTTAAGATTATAAGCAATACTAGCAAAATTAGCCAGGAAATACTGCACTGCTGTTGCAACAATAACGCAAGCTTCAGACAAGTTATGAATATCTCATGAATATTTCAAGTTTCAATAGAGGACCCTTGGTTAATCTCGTGTTCCTGATCATCAGCCATCCATTCTGTCGCACAATAATTCTCTGAGATCCGGGGCAAACCCACCCCTGCGGTCACTAATGAATTACCTGCCGTATTGTCAAGCATCACCTGGAATAATGACGATCCAGGCTCAAAACCACCAGCTGGTATGGTCTCATGCATTTGCCAAACCTGCATTCGGTACCACATGCATGCGGTACCCCCTGCAACACACTGACACGCCAGAGCTGTGAACTTCAGAGTAAATATTCCAAGTTCTACCATATTTAAATTAAGTATACATGACTGATATATCATTATGATTGAGCTGTGGTAGCTTGTGTAGGAATTCTTGGTAAAAGTCCTAATACCCTCGATTACACAGAACGACCTCTCTGGTGAACAGTGGATGGCTAGATAAGGTATTGATTATTTTCATTAGAAGTACTAAGGGTTCATAGATCATATCCTCTCATTGCAGATAGGTGGATATATATGAACCATGTTCATACATTAGTAATTATGTATTATAGTCATCCTGAAGGAAAGTTAAAAGAGAAAAAGGACTTATTACATTTTCGAGATTGGCGGGAGGACCGTGTAAAATAGAAGTAATAGTTCAAAGTTTATATAATTTAGTATATAGTTTCCTATATCTACTATTGTTTCAAATATAGCCAAATATATGAGTCATAACAAATACTCGGGTTATATGAGCCATCAAAGTGAATGTAGAACACTTTAGATAAATCAGAAGAAAAAATTGTATTTATTTAAATGCAGCTAAAAACGAATACCTTGTATCATTTGTCTCATCACTTGTGCTGTAACAACTCATAGGCACTTCAGTACCACCAAACAAGCTAGCTGTTGCACACTAGCATTTCCCTACATTGCTGCCATTTTCATGTCTAACGACCACCACATCATCTGGACGAGCTGTCTGCTATGCCTGTAAACGCGAGCCCAGTATATTCATTCCTTCCCAATTTGAGCCTCTCTGCTAGTGGTTACCACCAAACAAGCTAACTGTTGCACACTAGCATTTCCCTACATTGCTGCCATTTTCATGTCTAACGACCACCACATCATCTGGACGAGCTGTCTGCTATGCCTGTAAACGCGAGCCCAGTATATTCATTCCTTCCCAATTTGAGCCTCTCTGCTAGTGGCCTGCTGATTAACGTAGGCTTAGCACCCGTGTCCAGGAAGATACGGATCTTTATATCGTTTGCAGTAGCATTGGCGTCTTTCCCATGTCACGCTTGACTTGGTGCTACAAAGGTTGCACTTCCAATGACTGGTCCAAAAAGTCCAGCGACTGGTGTCTTACCAGATACCCCTGCTCCCGAGTCACTATTGAGTTACTATTTCACTGCCTTTGCCGTTTTCTAAGTGCTGCTACTGGAGCTACATTCTCTCACTTTTCGTTCAACAACTCTTACCTTGCGGTACCAAACTAACATTTTCGTTTCAAATGCAAGGGATGTTTGCTTGTATGGCACCCAGAATAGCGGTCCGCTTCTGGTACTTATCACATGCTGTCGCCACTCCATGTGCGGTTTGTCTCCTGCATCGTGGATCTTTTGGTCAACACTCCGCCTCATAGATACTCTTCACAACAAGCTGATCAGCTTCCAAGGGGTAGCATGCCAGCACAAAGTTTTAAATTTCTACTTCAACCGCTTTGAACCTGTTCATCATTTTGTTTCAAAGACTGGGTATCGAAACGTCGCATTATTACCAGCGCCAACAAAAGTACCAGCCAGTACCGGTTCTATTAGTGTCATCAACACCTGACATTGTTGTTTTCCGAGTGCCTAGAAGTTCTCAACTACAGCTATCAGCTTTGAGCCCTCTATCACATCCTCTGCACTAATATGCAGCTTCACTTTATTCATTCGATTCTCATTGAAGAGAAATTATCCTTTAGACTTCGCCAAATCCCAATATTCTATGCTATGTATAGATGAACTGCCACCCAACCATCCGGTGCACGCAACAGTTTGCACAGCTTTAAATGTATTCATCTTGAGCTTCTCAAGATACACCACCTTGAGGGCACGAACTCTCAATATGGAATTTAAAAACATCTTCAACTGAGGTGCAGGATCCATCGACACGGGTGGTCTTGGATTCCATAATCCGTGAACATACGCTCCGTGGACACTGCAACACGAACCTTGCTAGACAGATCCTCCGTCAGACTTTGGTGCAAAATCGCATCAAGATCTTTATTGCGAGTATCTCAATCAAAGCCATCTTTAGCAATCCATCCACGATCATTCTACAAAGCCATGCAGAAACAATCCAAGACAAGACCCTATATTTCTGCCTTCCGGTATACGACCTGAAGCGGCTCATTATAGCTTCAGAAATTGACACTGTTAAGTGCACTATTTAAAGTTTTTCAATAGTGAGTTCTTTTCGTATATGTGTAGTGCGCTTTAAACTAAAAGTATTAGCGCAAAAGACTTTACAAGAAACTGTCGAATCAGCAGTGAACCCCTGATTTACTATACACAGTTTAATAAATGTAGTGATATCTCGCTACAATAAGCACCGTATGGTATTGATTATCCTCTATTTTAATATAATAATCTTAATTCGGCGCAAAAGACTGTGCCAACACTCCCTCACATACAGTTGTGTGTATTTATACCAAGCATTCAAGTAGTTACCCACCGCGTATACTTCAACGATTGTGAATGTTCTAGCACCATCTTTTCAGCGCAAAGTGATCATTTTTAGATGTTGGTTTATGAGGCTGATAACATGCACTCAACTTTTCGGCCCTGATACTCATTCGTCACTATGTTAAATTATATATAAGTGGTAGTACAAACGCATCCTACATTTGATACCCTCATATGTACCTTTAAGTGCACTTTGAAGTACGATCACATACCATCACCCTGAGAATACTAAACTATCATCCCAGCCACGGTCAGCAATGCCGCACTCCTAACCCTTAATCCAGAACTAAAAGTACTCGTGTCATCAATAAACTGATGTTCTTCCTATTAATTTGTCTTTTGTCACTAAAATATTAACTAAAAACTAGAATACAGAGTGCGCACTACGCATTTTGGAATTGATTTAGGGGAGGCTATGGAATACGGGACTATATTATAATATGGCTGGCCGATGTTTATTTTTATTTATTTCAATCTAACACAAAACGAGACAGGGTCACAGGAGACAACCTGAGTATTAATTGCATGGAATGTTCCCATAAACTAGTTAGCTTGATTTTGAGTCGTCACTCGCCTATTGTATAAAAAACAACTCATTTCTGACTTTGTCTAGTGCATGTCAAGAAAAAAAACTTAGCGTCTTTTAACAGTTAAGAAAAACTCATTTACTGATTGTGTGAAGATGAAGAATGATATTTGTTCCCGAAGTCCGAGTGACAAGGTTCTAAATCCCAGTGTACCCAGTAACCCGGACTCTTAAATTATTTTCCGACCCGTCGCGATATGACTTCTTAGTGAAATATCATGATGTTTTACATACTTTCGACTGTACTAGGAGACATGTCATCCGGACATGTCGGGATAGCAATCCAGCTTCCGACGGTCTTAACTTGTCGTCTTAGCGAAATATGCTGTCTTAACCAGGTCAGCTGTTTGTACCGTCTTCTCTTAAAGACTTCGATATTGAAGAACGTATAACTTGATTTTGAAATATGTAGCTTGATTTTGAAATATACACCATTTTTGTATATGGTTGTTCATTATTTTTTCCAAAAACAAATGTATTTCACACGTTCATATTTCGTATCTGAATCTATCGAATAGGATTGGTTTGAGTTCGCTCATGATGTATTATTTAACTACATGTCATAGATATCAAGATGTGGTAGCTTATGATTGAATAGAATAAAACTAGTGATCTGGGTCTTATATATATAT
>NW_014040298.1:74690-77812 GCF_001186125.1 Sphaeroforma arctica JP610 | reverse complement strand
TATATATATATATATTTGTTCTTGTGATCTTGTCAAACCATTGGTATAATTTAATTTTTCTAAATTGGATATCGAAAAAGATGAGTGTTTGTATATTGTTTGTATGGATTTGTGAAAGTTAGCTCAGTTTTTCGTATATATAAGCTGTGTACAATTGAATTCACATTTCTCGTCTGAATTGATCAGTAAATGGAAAGTAAGATATCCACGACTTAAAATCACAGAGTCGCAGGGATTCATTGACTTACGTCGTTTTGGAGTCGCGAGGTTTGGGAGTCGTGAGTATGTAGCACTATTAACAATCTGCGCACTTGACAATTGAGTTAAAACGTTATCTGGAGTGTCGCTTGAATATGATAGCTTCTCTTATATGTGACTTTGTTTGAACTGCAAGCATCGTCCCAGAATAAGTACTTGATATTTATTTCAGTGTTAATGCTATAATTTGGAGAGACTACAGTATATGCAAATGTATAAGTTGGTTGCAAGTCTATCGGAGTGAGATCAAAACTTCCCAAAGTTTGAGAGATGACCTTTCCATACTGTTTACGTAAGAAGTTTTTGTCGTGGCGATTGCGCTATTTGACTAGTATCTCCAATGATACATGGGTTTCAAAATCAATACTCGGTAACTTATCTTTAGCGTTGCAATATTAAATGTTGTCCTCTAAGACTCTGCTGGACTATAGTTTAGTATAGTAAGTACGTGTATATTACATATAATATTCTTTTACTGTTATTGCTTTCCATGTTTAAATATTTAGTTACAAGATCTGTTATGGTGATTCACAAACTTAGTCGTATTATACTTCAATTCAAATGATTATAATTGTATATAACTTAAGTAATATATTCTAAAAAAATCTATAAATTCATAACTTTGTGACTTAAATAGTGTTTGCTTTGAATTACACCGTTTAAAAATCATACCGTTTATGATCATATGTACGCTTTAGTATGCGTCTGTTTAATAGTTGAAAATTGCATTATTTCATATTTGTGGCAATGGCTGAGGCAGTACTGATGATGGAATGCTGGCGTTGGAGCATAGATAAATGACTGACCATTAAGTTGACCATATGTTTAAACCCTATGGTATACTTCGGATGTATACGATAAACTCGGTGTGTCCATAGTTGTATCCATAGGTTGTGCTATCAAAATTACATGGTTTCCTCGATGTGTTAAGGCAGAAGTATCTGATCGTTTCTTGTAGAATACCTTACAATCAAATACTCGTAGTCGCTGAGGATTGGCTAGTCGATATGTTGATAAAGCAATTGCTGGGGGAACATTGGGAGTCGCTGCCGATAGTATTTGTAGTGTTAACAGATTGTATCAGGGCTTCTCTCCAAAATACAAGAAGGAACCTGGTACGGACAAGCATAGCTCGGCCCGTTGCTTGATGGTCTGATGCGCTCTCTTAATCAATGTTAGAGTGTAACGCAGTAGACTTTAAATAAAGTGCAGATGTATGTCTTTATTTTTGACCTAGCCTTTTATATATATGAGGTATTTGTGCTAATGTTCAGCCGCTTGGGCCGGCTAGTGAAACTTTCTGGAGAACACTTTAACACTTCATAATCTTATTAGATTTTTTGAATTTTACCATAGAACTAGAACGCTTCGCGAAGGTCTGTTCTGCTTTGAATAAAATTCAGTCCAAGTCAGGTCAGAGAGTTTCATGATACCATAGATATGTTGTCTTTCAATTGAAACTTTACGAACCTTGTCTGAATAAGAATGATGCATATATACATACCACACCGCTTAATTGTACTCATAGCATGCATATGTTCAAGCATTCCTGGGGCATGTACAATAGCTGTAGTACGCAATAATTGCTTATCTAATTTCAATAAGTAGCGCGATACCGACGTTCCACTTCCAGAGCGATCATGATCAATACCAATATTTCCGGTCGAGTGTCCATCGAAGCTAGTTGGAATGTCTTCTCGCTTTACACTTTTCATGTATTTAGCTGCGCCACAGAGGCTTTCTGTTAGAGTGCAATGTAGTAGACTTTGAATAAAGTGAAAATGTATGTATTTATTTCTAACTGTTAGAGTGCAATGTAGTAGACTTTGAATAGAGTGAAAATGTATGTATTTATTTCTGACCTCACCTTTGGTTTTTTACCTAAAGTGTTTGTGCTAGTGTTCAGCCGCTTGGGCTGGCCAGGGTAAAAACTCATATGGTCAGTATGAGAAACCTTATGCAGAACACTTTAACACATCGATGCTTTTCTATTTCAACTTCTCTGCAACTAAATCTCACGCTGATCACATGATGCCTTTCCGCATAGATTGTGACTCACATAGAACCGCAGCTATTATTAGAATGTTGCGGTTGACAGGCTTAATCCACTCTCGGGAATCGGTTGAGAAACTTAATCTGCTCTCGGAAGTGAGCTAACTCTGATGACTTCCATAAATCAAAGATGATTTCATGCTGTAAAATATGGCCCGAGACCTGTAGTCTCTCATTTTCTCCTTTTCAAACTTGGTTTACCTATCGATGCCTGATGTACATGTAGACATAAAAGCTTTTTCCAAATTGAAATAAATAATATTATCCCTATAACTAAAAGTGGTCGATTTAGTACTCTGCTGTGCTGCTTCAAACCATATATGCTCGCGGAGGTTTGCTGTAAGCTTGTTCTGACAAAACTCCTTGAAAGTTCTAGACAAACTTGCCAAGCTACTCATATGGATAGACTCCTGTCTGTCCTTTTGTTTCGGTCGGTGCGTAGTTGGCATCTTACCTATATTCTTGACGAACTTCTTGTTCTCTATTGTGTACTTGGTCTGGAGAATTCGCAGTTCAGGATCTATCTGAGACTAGTATTGCCTTGACATCGATAGATATAGATTAACCTTCTCATACTTACTAGCATCTAACGATGTAGTGTCACTCGATTCTGCTCGTTCCATACGAGCTGTAAAGTCCGCAAGCCTTGCTTCTCCAGTTGGAGGCTCGGATCGTAGAAGTGCTGATTGTTGTTGGACATACAATCAAATCTCATCGTCCAACCAAAGGGGATGTCTTGGGATGCTCCTGGGGAGTCGGTGGCTGCTAATGTAAAAGCAAGTTTCGGTGACGGAGTTAGTTCCTTCATGGAA
>NW_014040298.1:59857-74196 GCF_001186125.1 Sphaeroforma arctica JP610 | reverse complement strand
TTTTAATAATCTCTGAACTACTACTTACAGGTTTTGGTCTTCCCGCCAATCTCCAAAATCCAATAAGTCTTTTCCTTTTTTTAACTTTATCTTCTCTTTAGATGGAACATTATTTATATTAGCTAATGTATTAACTTGACTACGTTCTTATGTCTATCTACAAATTAGACATGTGGTCACGAACACTTAGTACTTCTAGTGAAAATTGTTCAATAAAGAACAGCTAGAGGTACGTCCTGTGTGATCGAGGATATTAAGGCTCTTACCAAGAGGCAGTCTCGATCATTCATACACAAGCTACCACTGCTAAATTCTAACTGACTTAAATTGTATCTTAGTTTATATAACATAGTTTAAAACATAGAAATATCCATCGAAGTTTACATTTTTTCAGTTAATTAGTAGCTACCGTAGTGTACTGCTTCTAGACTGTCTAATAATTGCTCACTATCCAGCGACAGGACTGTAAGTATTCTGTACTATCTCACAGTAGCTAATACTACCCTAAAGTTAACTACACGCTAGTTACTATACCTAGACTTTATTAATGTTCCTATTCTTGAGCTATTACTATGGCTAAAGGAAATTCTAAAGGCAAGGGAGCCGCCAGCTCTAAGCCTGCAAAGCCTGTTGAGGTTCCTGAGGTTACTGGGGACGCTGGTCCGTCTGGTACTGAGCCTGCCGTTGAAGCTGTAGAGGAAGCCGTTTCTGAGCCTGGTTCTGAGGAAAACTCCGAGGATGACTCGTCGGACCCTAAAGCCTTGGAAGTGGAGGACTCAACTGCCGCGGAAAGGCTCGCCAGCGTCCGTGTGTCTCCTAGTAGTGCAGCCCGGGGCCTCAGCTCGCCATCTGATCGCGAAAAGTCAGATTTTGGAAAGGCTATATCTCCTGAACAAGTGAAGGAATCGTCTCGAGATCGACGGTTTATTACTACTAAAAGTCAGCCCAATCCACCTATTAACAAAGATGGTGGTGTTCCTTTATTTGAATGCCTCGCCACTGAATGTTGGGGCAGAAGACGCAAATGTTGGGGACGTCATAACTCGACAACGAGTGGTTATATCCTCTCAATCTCGACGCCATTTGAACCGCAAAGATGAGCTTTTAAAGGAGCTAGCCGCTGCCGCAGCTTCTGACCCTTCGGTCATATCCCACGTGGACAATATTCTTCCTATACCGAAGAAAAAAATATTCCGAGCCGGGTTTCAGACCTGGGACCCACTGGTTTACCAGCCAGCAGGGTTACCACTGAGCCAGTTACCGCTGGTGAAGTGAGTAAAACCTCGAGATTTAATCTCTATAGCTCGGAAGCTACAATCGACCATCCTCTCGACAAACCTAACCCTGTCAGAGGCTATGATCGTATGGAAATCGATGAGGCTTACCACCCTCACAACATCGATCCTATTTTACCATCTAACCCTGGTAATCACGACTTTGGTAATCGTTATACCAGTACCTCACTAGAGAGTATCCACTCTAGCTCTGAAGACGAGGAAGTGAGAACCAGACAACATCGTCTCAGGCTATTACGTTCTGGTATGCAAGTCCTTGAGGACCGTCTATCTAATCGATAGCAAGAGAAAAAAGATAGACTCCATATTGGCACTAGCAGCCCGTAGCATTGAGCGGGAGCCTCGTGAACGCTTCGAACCAAGCTTTATAAAGCAGCTAGGTAACGCGAAGGCTGAGGTCGATTTCTCTACGAATGAGAGTATATTGGAGACAATGAAGACCTTTGACCAACTTAAGGAGTCTGCCAGCCTTAAGGATAAGCAGATGATGAATGCCTTTATTCATTTCTGTGAGTCAGAGGAATGGAAAACTATCTTGAAGGCCCCATGAGCCCAACTGGAAAGCCCTACCCTGGCGCCAGTTGCGTGAGAATATACTTAACGCCTTCTTTGAAGATGCACGTGACCGTGAACTTCTAGAGTCTCGCAAGTCCTTTGCGAACGATACTACTATTCGAGGTGCTCTAGCTCATATGACACATATGAACACTCGAATGGGAGGTCGTACCTATACTGGCGAATATCTATTAATTTGTCAGATGATGGAGACTCTGGGGGCTAACCTTTTGAAGAAGGTCAATGATGATATTATCGCCTAAGGTGATTTGCGATCTATGCCTTGGTCTGCCTTTGAGAAGATAGTTCAAAAGCATACCAACCCATCTACTAGAGTACTTAGTACCTCGAGCTTTACCCAGCCCGCTAAGCGTACCGCGATAGAGAATAACAATGCGCGTAATACTAAGAAACCTCGCACTACTGCTGGAGGTGGTAAAGGCTCTGCTTCTACTGAACCAAGGGTGAAAGGAAGGAGAGAGCACCATGCAAGAAGTATGGTTACAACCTCACTAAACTTGATGGCAAGTGGAATGGTAAACACGACTCTGTTAAGTGTGCACCAGAAAAGCCAAATTTTGGGCACTGTATGAAAGAATGTACTACTTGCAAGGGCATACCGGACGTCCAAGTTATGTACTGACAGTTCCATATGTTTGCACTAGAGCAAGATTATGAGAAAAAGTTCAATAAATTTTTTACCAAAGGAGATGAACGTATATTTCAAACCGTTTATGTAAATGGAGAAAAAGTTATAGCACTTTTTGATCCAGGGGCTGAAGTCTCTGCTATCTTACGCCGAGTAGCCTAAGCTACAGATATGGCTATCCATAACGAAACAACTAATTTAATCTTGGGAAATGGCAAAGTTACCACTTGCGAAGAAGCCATTGACTATGCACACATAATGTTGTCAGATAGAAGAGAAGTAAAGACTCACCTAATCGTTACTGACATGTCTCAGAAATACGATTTAATTACAAGTATGACTGATCTTCTCAGTTTAGGTATAACTCTCACTGGTCTGCCTAATGGGCTAGACCCAAATAAAGATCAGTAAGATGATAACATATTAAAGATACCTGAACCTCCGGAAGGTGGAGCAAAGGATATGATTCCGCGCTTTACCGATATAATTATGGACTTAATTATACAAAACAGGAAGATTGCAATAACTGACTGGTGTATGTTTAAGTTCTCTAACGGGTACGTTAAGCTTGACTTAACAAACGTCGACTTCTCTAAGTTAAAGTGTCCTTCACATAACTACGTGAGTTGGAGACACAAAGACGTTGTCAAAACCCAAATTGAAGATTGGTTAAAACAGGGTCTAATTGAAATCAATAATGATGCAACCCCAGTTAACTCAGCTCTCTTAGCGGTCGATCAATATAAATCTGATGGAACGTTTAGTAAAACAAGAGTAGTACTAGACCTGTCGCCAATCAAGAAACTAATTCCACAACATAGTTTTCCCTTACCAAATATAAGCGAGATACTACGCAAAATGGAAGGTGCGACTATCTTTTCCAAGGTAGACTTAAAAGCTGCATTCCATCAATTACAAATATATGAGCCGCACCTTCTTTCTTCCAACAAGTTATGATGGAACTATTTGCGGACCTGTTGGATAACGTATCAGTATATTGAGATGATATAGTTATCTTTACAAAGACAGCACATGAACATGCTAAACTCGTTAAGGAATCTAAAAGCGACTAAACCATGCCAAACTTGAGATTAACGAGGACAAGTGTTCTTTTGCTAAAGATACTATACACTTACTTGGTTACAAGGTATCTGCAGCAGGGGTAGAAATTGATCCTGGCAAGAAAATTTTCAACACCGATTACTGGAAGAGATGTGAACTCTGTGTGTGGGTTTGTTAACTTCTTCTCGTATTCGGTACCTCATCTTTCTCATTACTTAAAGCCTTTCCGTCACCTACGGCTGCACAAAGAACCTTTGGGAAAGCTTTGGACTAAGGAATGTGATGATGCACTTAAGCTAGTCAAAAGTAAAGTAATGGACGCACCCATCATGCAATACCCTGTGGATGGCGTCCCATTCCAAGTAGCAACCGACGCTTCGGATCAAGCGGTAGGTAGAGTGCTATATCAAACGATAAATGGTATATCGCGCTACATACAATTATTTAGCAAGAGTTATAATAAGAGTCAACGGAATTACCCTACCGTTAAACAAGAGCTCCTTGCTATAGTTAATGTGCTAAGACAGTTTAAAGACTACCTTTATGGAAGTTACCTCACTGTCGCTTGTGATCAAAAGTCTTTAACATATTTAAAGGACATGAACCCTGATTCACAATTGGTGAGCCGCTGGCATGACATTATTGCTAAGTTCGCTTTTAACATTACACACATACCAGGAATGCATAATCATCTTCCTGACATGCTCTCTCGACTGGTCCCTGACTACAAGAAAACAGATAAAGAGTTATTAGCAACCGATTGGATGCTTAATAAGAAATGGTTTAACCTCGCTCAATCAAGATGGGGTCCATGTACTATTGATATTTTCGCCGCAGAACATAACAAACAGGTTTCTGATTATAGGTCGTTGACTCATCCTAAAGGTGATACCTTTCAACTTGACTTATCAAAGCATATTGTGTGGGCTAACCCACCTTGGCAACTTTGTTAAATTATGCTAATATTACTAAATCTACCATTACGCTGTTTTGTCCCTTACGTAGCTCCGACCCATGGATACGTGATTTAATTAAACCCTAACCCCGACACGTTCTTGTATCAGGGATCGTATTCTATTAAGAAGACACCTTGGAAACACTACCATCGTTTGTCGCATCGGTCCTGCAGGTACCACTAAGTGGAAACCCTCAACCGAGTTCTTAGTGTAAGTTTCGGTCTATCAAGGCGATATTAGCGCCTTAGAGTAATTAAACGCTTAGGTTAAGTCTAAGTATAGTGGAATTCGAAATAAATAAACGAAACGAGTCTTTTAGTAAAGTTAGGTATGCCTCGTGAAAACAGCAATACTTTGAGGGATTGTGAGGCTGACTCATTGCCTATATATAATCCTCTCAGTACTGTTTTCGCCGAAGGGATTTTATTTAGTGCTTCGTTGTCGCTCTATTAGAAACTATGGTATGTTTCGTTGGGGCGAATCCGAGAGACTCATAAAATCCTATCTTTTAAAAAAAAGAAAAGAAAAAAAGAAAAAAACTCTTGATGTCCATTGTTATTGCATTAATTAATAACTTGCCACTTATCAAGAATTACCGACTTAGCCTTCATCAGACTGGCACGTCTGGTTGGCTGAACGGAGGTTAAACTCGGTAACGCTAATAGTCCCTAGAAACCTATATTCGGTTGTGCCATCTCGCTACCGGAGTATTCAGATATAAATAGATTTGGAAGTTAACTTAGTTCTATTAATATAACTAGTCCAAATCATATCTTTGACATTTTAATCTGGCCTTTTAATGGCCTTATCCAAATATATGATATGTAAAATGGAAAAGGTATTTAATTAATAAAAATTGTTAAAAATCATTTTAAGAAACTTAGGTTCCTCGTACTATTAAGAGTACGTTTATAGTTTACGTACTGTTTAAGAGTACGTTTATAACATAGAGTCTAATGTGGCGGCCGGCTATTACACAGCCCCCACCCAGCTTTGAAATCCAAGAGAGACTAGTTGCTCACTCTAGCCGATTTTGGATTTACAAAGCGAGAAGGAAAAACGGGTCGAAACATTAAGAAGCATAACATGTAGTTACTGTTTCTCAGGCGGAGAAGTTAAGCGTTCTCGGTTACCCTGTGAGTTTGGGCTTATGTCCAGTAGGTCCGTGGTGGTCGACTGGACGTTTCTTACACTTCAGTGTCTTAAGCACATTTGAAGGGTGAGCATTAAAGCTCGGGATAAATGCTGTAGGCGGGTAAGTTTTAACTTCCGTGCCTTCAGACGATGGAAATATACTATCTTTTTCAGCTTGTGACTTATGCAGGCGTTTACGCCATTTTCGATTAAAGGCTTTTAAATAGTCTTGATTATCGAAAGCATCTAAAGTCAACTCAGCAATTGTACCGTCTATAAAGCGTGTACGAGCCTCCCTTATCCGTTCTCCATATAATGTCTTTAAATTCAGAACGATCAAGAGGGGCATTAGAGTCATGTCTTCTTGCGAGTATAATCTCGGTAGTCGGAATCCGACTAGTGCCTATATTTAAAGCACTAGAACCGTCGGGGTTATTAACCTCATAGGTTACACTTTTAGTGTCGGCTACAGAGATTATGTATGGTCCTATCCATTCCGATGTTAGTACAGTAGCATCGAAATTACGTTGTCGGATGTTAACTCTGTCTCCAACCTGATACTCTGCTATATTTTTGGTAGCGTTCCATCTATTTTGCCTTTTTAATAAGGCAATATTGCGTGTTTCTCGCAAGCAAGGATATACAACGTTATAAATACGTTGTACCTTATCTAGCCATGGTAACTCATGGTGATTAGGTTCGTCCTTGTTAAAAGGTATTTGTAACTCACTGTATCTGCCACGAAAATAGTGAGCGGGTGTTGTACCTGTAACCGGATCAGCTCACTCGTTCATCTGTGTTTGTACCCACTTAAGGTGGTACGGCCAATCATCTGCATCATCCGTTAATGCAGTACGTAAGAAGAACTTAAGTCTTCTGTGGCGCATTTCATTCGTGCCTTGTGTTTGGGGTTTATATGGTACACCCCTTATATGGCACATGCCTGATACGAGTACTAACGATTCCATTACGTCATTGCAGAACTCGCTACCGTTCTCAGTGCACATTATACCTGGTCACCCGTGGCCAGCAAAGACTTGGCAACATAATTCTGCCACGGTCTGCGTATTCTTGTCCTTTAAAGGATAGAGCAAGTTATACCGTGACGCCACATCAAAGAAGTGGCATACGTAACGGTCGCCTGTGTGCTCAGACGTAGGCAGGTTAACCAGATCAATGATGACCCTGCGCCATGGAACATCTTCAGTCACACTCTTAAGCGGTGCGAACCCATAGCGCTTGATCTGATTGAGATTACAGTCTGTACATAACTGATGTACTTTATCCACTAAAGTTGCCAGCTTAGGGTGCGCTAACCCATTTTGCTTGGCATCTTTAAGTACTTCTACTACGTTCTGGTGCTTCAGCTTATGGTTTTGCGCCAGCCAAGCAATAATGTTTTTATCATTCTGCTACTCCAGAATAAAGGTAGGGTGTTGAGAATCCACTTGCGTGGTCTCTAAGTCTGTAGTGTTTCCAGACTCCTGTCCTTCTTTCGCATGGGTGTCATAAGTGCGCTCGTGTGCATTTGATACACCTGCCTTATTTAATAGTCACATTATATGTGTATATGCTTCGGGATTGTCTTTCATTAATCCCTTTAAAAATAGGGGTTGAAAGACTTCGGGCCTGGACTTTATGTTATTAAACAGAGTCCTAGCTAGAGACTGACGCTTCTTAACTGTAGTGTCATTAGTAGATTGTATTCCTTGTGCACAGACTTCAAGTGCTGTGTTGCCTTTGAACTGCTTAACGTTCAAATTAGTAGAGAGTAGAATCTCTGATTCTTTGACCTTGTTAAGGAAGGTCTCAGAAGGGGCCCATTTGGTTGTTCCAATGGGACCTATACGACATATTATAGTATGTCTCCAGGGCGTCTTCTGGACGGCTAGGGTACCCTGATATAGGAAAGTATCTACTTCTCTATCTAAAATTGGCTCGCATTGTATCATGCTTATTAATTTATTGAGCCATGGATCTTTACTCCGTAATGGGCAACACAACGTGATGGTAGCCTTATGTATATGGACATAATTTAGTAATTTGACAATTAACTGCCATGGGGGATTAGCCCACGCATTATGTTCGGAGAGGTCTATTTGAAAGGCACCTCCTAAAGGATGATTTAAAGTCCTGTATTTCTTAAGTTGTGCATTATGATGTGCAGCAAACATGTCAACGGTATGTGGCCCAAATATCTTTTGAGCCAGTTCAAACCACCTGGGGTTACATTTCCAATCAGTGGCTAGTAACGCACGTACGGAATTGTTACAATCCGGTACGAAGCGTGATAACATATCCGGTAAATGGTTATGTATCCCTGGTAGATATTTGATATCAAAATGAAACTTTGATATTGTATCATGCCATCGGCTCAGTAATTGAGAGTCTGGCTTCATTTCCTTCATATATTGAAGGGACTTCTGATCACACATCAGCGTAAAAGCTGTTACGTATATAAGTAATCGCGGAAGTGTGTTAAAGCTGCTACTATGCCTAGTAGCTCTTGCTTCACAATTGGATAATTCAACTGTGATGCATTCATTGCTCGGCTAAAGAATTGTATATACCTAGGTTTATTACATATAACCTGGTATAGTACACATCCGAGTGCTAAGTCTGATGCGTCTGTTGCTATTTCAAAAGGCACGCCATCGACTGATCCTTGTACAACAGGGGCTTGTTGGACTGCGTGCTTGAGCGCTTTAAATGCGTCATCACACTCTTTAGTCCACAAGTCTCCTAGTTTGCCTTTATGACATCTTAAGTGTCCAAAAGGTTTAAGGTAATCAGCCAAGTGTGGTACTCCATCTGAAAAGAAGTTTACAAACCCACACATGCTGTTCACATCTCTTCCTGTAGTTGATGTTCGCCAACCTATCAGGTGTTCCACCTTACCAGGGTCGATTTTAATACCTTCCCTAGATATATGGTAGCCTAAGAGCTGTATTTCGCTCTTTGCGAAGTGGCATTTCTTCTCGTTAATCTTGAGGTTTTGCTCATTGAGTCTCTTAAGGACTCGTCTGACTAATACGGCATGTTCGCCCTTGGTCTTAGAAAAGATGACTACGTCATCTATGTAGACTTGCACGTTAGGCATGTCTGTAAACATTTCTTCCATTACTTGTTGGAAGAATGCTGGTAAAGAGTGCTACCCGAAAGGTGCACCTCTAAACCTGTATTGTTTACCTTTCTAGGTAAAACTAAAGTACTTACGGTGGGGTTCATAAGTTTGCATTTGATGATACCACTGTGTTAGGTTTATGGATGTAAACACCGTAGCACCTTCCATTCGTCTCAGTAACTCGTTTATACGAGGTAGATGGAAACCATGAGTCGGCAATAACTTATTTTTTGGACTCATATCTAGACATACTCTGACTTTCTTAAATTTTCCGTCAGAATCGTGTTGATCAACTGCCAATAATGCTAAGTTAACTGGCGTTTGTTTGTAATTGATTTCGATTACTCCATGGGATAATCATTTCTCAACTTGTTCTTTAACTACAACTTCGTGTCTCCAAGAAACATAGTTTCTTGAAGGACATTTGAGCTTAGTAAAGTCTACCTTGGTTAAGTCAAGGCTGACATATCCGTCGTTAAAACGGAATTTTGCCCAATCCGTGATCTTTGTTTTCTTATTTACTATACCACGTAAAACTAAAGTTTTTACGATGTGGTTCATATATCTGTATTTGATCTTGTATAAGGTCTATAGTTGTAAATACTGTAGCACCTTCCATCCTTCGCAGTAGCTCGTTAATACGAAGTAGGTGAAAGCTATGAGTCGACAATAATTTATCTATCGGACTCATATCTAAACATACTATGACTTTCTTAAACGATCCATCAGAGTAATGTTGGTCTACAGCTAGCAATGCCAAATTGACTGGCGTCTGTTGGTAGTTAATTTCTATCACTCCATCTGCTAACCATTTCTCAACTTGTTCTTTTACCACAGCCTCGTGTCTCCAGGATACATAGTTCCATGAGGGACACTTTAACTGTGTAAAGTTCACCTTGGTTAAGTTGAGGCTGACATACCCGTCGTTAAAACGTAATTTTGCCCAATCTGTGATCTTTATCTTTTTATTAACTAGAATCAGATCCATGATTTTGTCCGCAAAGTCAGGTATCAATGTATTGACTGTGTCTGACGGGGGCTTATATGGTTTCAGACACTTATCGTCTGATTGATCCTTTAATGGATCTATGTTATTTGGTAAACCAGTTACGGTTATACCTAGAGTGAGTAAGTCACTCATTCCGACTATTAAGTCGTACTTCTGTGACATCTTAACTATCACAGCTTGAGTAGTGATATTTATATCATCGGCCAGGGAGATTTCAACATATGTGGCCATGGTATCACACTTAGAAGTTTTGTCATCTGCTAAGATTAGGTGAGTAGTTTGAGTGCGCCTTTCAATGTTTTTCATTAATGCAAAGCGGTCGGATATACATGAAATTTCTGAACCAGGATCAATCAACGCAAGGTTTTTATTTCCATTGCAATATACAGGTATTAGTACACGCTCATCTAAAGAGTCGTTGTACTGTCTGTGTAACGATTGTACCTGGTAGTACCTTCACTCCAACTTAATGTTGGGTTTTTTTGTCACAAAAAATATAGTGTGATAACAATTGGACTTCTCACACTTGTCACACTTAATAAGAAAGTGTGTACATGTGGGTGCATGTCTGCCATTCCAATAACCGTTAGGGTTCAATTGGTACATGTCATACCCACACTGTGCGTCGGCACATTTTTTAATCTCCTTAAGTGGAGGTTCCTTGTCCTTCGCCTCCGCGCGTGCCCGTTTATTGGGTCGCGTGGATTGAGTGGTAAGGATGCGTCTGATGAAGTTTATCATCTGACGTCTAGCGTGAGAGGTATCCTTGATCAGTGAGCTCGCGCGGTTTCTTACTTACCGCCTTTCCCTTTGAGGTTACTCGGTGTGCAGGGAAAAGAGTGGATACAGTATTATAAAACTGTTCCCACGTAAGTCGGGATAGATGAAACTTTGTTTCATGTCCCTTGTCTCGAGCCTCAGTAGCGTATTTACGTCGCAACTCGGTGTACAGACTTTCACGGTCGTTCTTCCCTATGTTCTTACAGAAAACATGCATAACCAGGAATTCGTACCATCGCTGTGCCTTGTCCTTTGTTATATCTAGACGTTTAAGGTCAGCATCAAGTTTCAGAATATAACTCTGGATAGGAGTATTCTCAACTGGTTCAGTTAAGATCGAACTCAGTCCTGGACTGCGCATGTCCTTGCTTAATAAGGACGTAACCAACCAACACACAGCTGGCCAGTCACGACAAGTGGCTAGCTCATGCTGGTGTCGCTGCAAGATCAAGTAACTTGTTCTTGTAGGGTCAAACGATTGCATTAAAGCAGAAATCCATTGCTGGGGAGCGATATCATTCGTCTCCAGCATGACCGTAAACGTATCAAGCGTACGGGTTAGCGTGTCGAGGTCATGGTTGTTTATAAACTTGACCTGCTTGCTGTTGGCATCCCAGTTCGACTTAAGTCGACTGATCTGTCCCTTGTACTTCTGATTATCCCGGTGGTCTTGCCCACGTTGGGCCTGAAGTAGCTGATCGATGCACTTCTGCTTGATCGCGATCATATTAGCAAAATATGATACGTCATCAGCACAGTGCTCGTCATGGGCGATTTCCATCTTAATGGTGTAATCGTCGACCGATTTATTAAGTTCGGTCACCTCGTCAGAGTGGAAATCCTCTGCGGGCTGGTGTAATGATGTGCGATCGAAGCGATTAAATTCGACATCGTTAACACGTTTATGGGAGTGTTTATTACCCCTTGTAAAGTCCATGGTCGAGGCCTTTCGGTGCTCTGTTCCTTGGATAGTAGTTGGTATTATAATCTTGGGTGATTCATGTGTCTGGATAACATACCCAGTCTTAAATGGTTTCCGATGATTGTCATCCCAGTTGGGCAAGGGTGGCGGAGTACTTTTACTTGCCTCTGGGTCTATAATACCCTCAAGGACGGGCTACTCATGGCCGGATGTTAGAACAGGCGAATAAATAGCCTGGAGTTCTGATGGTAGTACCTCGTAAGGTATAGATACGCTGAGCACATCTGGCTCATCTGCCACAGGTGTAGCGCTCAGGCCTTTACGCTTTTCGGGCGTAATTGCCTGTCGACGTTCTGTCCACTTCTGTAGGGCTTCAGTAATGCCCGGAGAAACATGCTCGCGTAAGTGCTGTGTATGTTTTCCTGATCTATACATTCGATCTACATGTTCAATAGTCAGGCCTTTCATAAGGGCGGCTAACTGATTCTTAAGATCAGTGTTTTCAGTAATTGACTTACTTATGCGCGTTGGTTCAGTGGTCGCGGACGTAGATTCGGGTTTGCCACTTGAGCTTGCCTTTTCTTCTGATTCCGTATAGGTACCTTCTGAGATTCGTCTTTGTCCCCTATAATTAGGGGCTTTTCTTTCTGAGTTTCGTCAGAAGAATTGGTTGGGGCGTCTTGAGACGTGTACCTTGTTTCACTTCTTGGCTTCGTAAATGCAAGCTTCGAAGTTGAGGCAATAGTTGGCCCTCGGGCTCTATCTGTAGGAGTAGTTTTCTTAATCGGAGTGGCTACATCCTTATCCGAGGCATTTTTCTGACTATTATTGTCGGACACAAGTGCTTCGGCTACGGTGCGGTTAAACGCATCGGCAGCAGCTGCGGTTGCTTCTGCGGCAGCGGTAGCTGCTGCAGCGCTAGCAGCTTCTCTTTCCATCTTTTTACGTTCGGCCTTGCGTTTCTTTGCAGGCGTAGTCTTTCTTTGTCATAATCTTAACTTATGACTTCAGTCCTATTCTGCTAAGGAATGACTGTGCTTAAGAAAAATTTCGTGGTAGTTATCTACCTTTACGTTTAAGTAGTCTAAGTACTTTGTAGGGAGAAAGTTAGTACACAGGATATAGTCAGGTCCGACTGTCCGAGTCTCTTATAGAGGTTGGCCCCTTTTTGCTACCGTAAAGTGGCCAATAACATCAGACTAATAAACCTGTGTTTTAAAAAGCTCCTGTGCCTTGCCGAGTGCCGAGTGCCAGAGTGGCCTCTCTAGCCTTACACTGTCACAGTAAATATTACTGCGTCAATTATCAACCGGCAGACGGTCAGGCGTCAGTATAAGTACGTACATACACGGCGAGGCGCGGGCCCAAGGCCCCAAGCCCCACTGCCCCGAAAGTCTCACAAGCTCTCCCTAAGACCAGTGACCACACTCCTGAGTCCTGAGTTCTGAGTCCTGAGTTCTGAGTTCTGAGTTCTGACAGTTCTAAGTTCTGACTTCACAGTTCACACTCACATTCACACAACACAAGAGTTCACAGTAACAGTTAGTTCAGTCGTTCAACAGTCATGTCAGACGTGACTCATTAAGCCGTAAATCTATATATCAGACATCGAAACTCGAAACTCGAAACTTCGAAAGTCGAAAGTGAAAAATTGATCGAGTTTTTTTATTTAACTTTTGTTAAAAAAAAACAACAACAATCAGTTTCTTATTGACCACGTATACTTTTCCTAAATGAGCACTGTTTATTGGCTATTTTTGCTTTATATACAAGAAGGCCACGAGATAAGGAGGAGTTGCGTACTCTGCGCACGTCGGATTGAACAATCATCTCTGCTTTTTGCTTAAGACCACTCTTAATTCCAAAACTTCCCGACTCTCGACCAGTGGTTTTAAAAACAGTAAATGCTAGACCGGACGACGGACGTCCGAAGTCTCCGGACTAGTCACCCCAGCCCCAAGGGCCTAGGCCCCAGGGCCCCAGGGCCAAGGGGCCCAGAAGTCAGAGCCTCAGGGCTCAGAGGCCTCTCACTCTACTACATACTACATAGCTCTCTACTATCAGAGAACACTATGTACTCTACTAGAGTAGAGCGAGAGAAGAAGAGAGAGAGGTGTAAAAGACAGTGACTCTAGAGTGTGTACACAGAGGAGCACATATTTTTCGAAAATAAATATGGCGAAAAATAGCTGAAAACGTTAAATATAAAATATGAAATATGCTATGAAATTCGGAAAAAATATGTAATGCGCGTGTTGATTTCAGAAATATGGTAAAAATAATATTTGGTATTTAAAAATTGAAATATGCCATATTGAAAAATATGCCATTAATACGCCACATTTCTAAAATATGCCATATTTCTAAGATATGCCATATTTTTTATATAAATATGCCATATTTCTAAAATATGCCATATTTCTGAAATATGCCATACTTATGAAATATGCCATATTTCTGAAATATGCCTTAAGTACAATCAATATATATAAATTTACGAAATATAGTATTCAGTATTTCACGGCTGTAATATAGGAATTGTATAGGCATATAGCCTTTATTTTGCAGTATTATCAAATGATCTATATAGGCATATTGGCTGTATTTTGTAGTTAGTTGCTGTAGTTTATAGCTATATTAAAGGAATTGTACAGGTGTAGTAGCTGATATATAGCTGATGTAATAAAATATCGCAGATGCGTTTTATTTCATATACTATATTATATAATGTATTTCGTGAATATGTATATATACATATACATATACGTAAACATATATATATATATATATATATATATATATATATATATATATATATATATATATATAACACACACACACACACACACACAC
>NW_014040298.1:57059-59837 GCF_001186125.1 Sphaeroforma arctica JP610 | reverse complement strand
TGTTTCATGGACATATGTGTTCATATATATAGTTGTATAACTTCGCAAGTATGCGTGAAAGACTCTGTAATTTAACTATACCAAATAGGACGAAATAACATCAAAAAATACAAACCCACATGTTGGACACTCTTTTTGACACTAGTGTAGTCGGGTGATACCCGAAAACCCCTTTTTCATATTAAATGCCAATTCGATATTTTGTCTCCTGAGTGCATCCTGGTCACAGAAGTCGTAATCCACACTTGTTACATATCCTGCCAGAAGGGACATTGTGAGCTTCATAGTTCACAGACATACAAATAATTGTTCACACCTATCGATAGTATTATCCTTGAGCTCTGTTACCAATTTCAGAGCTGTCGTACCAGTAGTATAGCGTCAGGTGCCATTTAACCTGTTTCCGCTCAAGCATGTTGACCGCCTTTTTCAAATAAGGTGGCAAATTGTTCCCAATTTGAAAATTGATTGATTATTGGAACAAAAAAGGTGGCAAAAAAAATCATTTCAGTTTTATACTTGTGGTGTTGAAATACTGACAAGCAATCACACATATTATATAAACAAGTCAACAAATCGATAGTTAGTTTATTTGACTTATATACAGTGACAATATAAGCCCACATGCCCAAATATGCCACCTCAGTGCACAGTATTCAAGTGCAGCTTAATCTGTACATCTTCCTTCTTCACTGCTAAACGATCTCTGTCGAGTTCTATGACTCAGAATAATGACATCACAAAAACGCGTGTTTAGATGTCATATAACTCATGATTTATTTATATAGACCTTTTACCTTTTTAGTGTACATAAAACCAAGTGTAGGCTTTATATATATGTTCATACTTAGTAGATTACTATGCTACGTTGTGCACATGTGTTGTGAATACACAAGGACTGTTTATCAATGTGTTTTTAACTTTTAGTATCATGTATCGTCACACATACTAAATAGCAAGCTATGTCAAGACATAATAATATGAAGTTGTATTTATGTGGAATTATAGGAGAAATAATAGATGAGGAAATTATACAGCAGAAATAATAAATATGTAACTTATATATTTTTTTTTGGAAAAATAATAAATATGAAACATGCACGAAGTATATTTTTAGGAAGAGAATAAATATGAAATAATTATGCCATATTTTTATTTCATAAATATGGCATTTTATAAAAAAATAATTATTCCTAATTTTAATATGTACATATATTTGTATTTCCTAAAATAATAAATACGTGTATAAAACGTTGAAAAAACTAATATGCACTTTTACGTTGTGTACTATATAGTATAGAGAGAGTAGAGTCTCAGAGAGTAGGTAGGACCCAGAGAGAGAGAGAGAGAGAGTTACACACAGTGAGTCTGTGCTGACAGTGAGTCAGTGACTCACAGTCTCACTCACCTGTCGCACGACACATGCCACACAGTCACACAGTCACACACTCACACAGCAGGGGGGAGAAGCTTGAACTCTTGGACTTGAAGTCTCAGCCATATTTTTAAAAATATCGTCGGTGACTAGAGTAGGTCCATGACTCCTACAGATGAGGATTTGTTTTTAACAAGAAACTAAACCTAGTGAGTAAATGAGTTTTGAGGAGCCGTGATGAACTCTCTTTGGTTTTTAATGGCTCTTTGGTTTTTTAAAAAACCGAGTGATTCAGCACAGCTCTGCACAGGAGGTGTGTCGCAGTTCCCGAAAGCTGAAGCCATTCGTTATTAGTAGGGGAGCAATCTAAAGAGTGACGACTGAAGTCCGAAGGTGTGTAAATATGACGATATTGTGATTGACTGATTGTTCGGGTTATTTAGGGTTCTGGTTTTTGGAAAACAGCTCAATAAGCGCATCTGTCAGACTATCAGTCTGTCACTTCCTTCCTTTCTTATTTTCTTTGCCTTCTCTCTTGTTGTTGTTGTGTGCAGTTGTGCTCACCGCACAAAGCAGTAAAAAAAGCTCTTCACTATTCAGTCGTTCACGCCTTCATTTTTATATTTGTTTTTTAAAAACAAAAGCGGAAAGCGGAAGGAGGGATGTTCGGTTTGTGACATTCTGTGAGAGAGTTTATATATACACCAGCGACGTCGTTCCAACGCTACATTTGGACTAACTGATTCAGACAGACTGAATTGGCCTGCTTATATTCTCATAATACCGCATCACGCACACATACGTCTCAGCATAGTTGACGTATACTTCTAATCGTATTTTAAGCCTTTGTCGTGCGGAACCGCGGAAAAGTATTAGAATAGGAGTAAACGAGGAGACCGAAGCTCCACTGCAATAATATCGGAAATTACAAGCACGTTCGACTTCACTTTAGAGTGAAGTGAAAGTCGTGCCTATGTCTTCTTCACGGCGCCAATCTCAGGGATATGCCAACTCCCAGGCTGGCTCCGTCCAAAACGGTCGCAAAGTCCACCCAGTTGCGGCCGCCAGTACCTCACTCGATGATGTTGAAAAGTAAGTGCTGTGTCACTACGCGACCCCTATATACAGCATTGTATAGATCGTAATAAGTATTTCAAACACGTTCAACGTGTCCACAAGAGTATATGGTACGGTGATCAAAGTCTGCGAGTTTTGGCATACATCTCCCGAGATTCGATACGTGCCTTTGTACGCATAATATTGTCACGTTCTATACAAAATCATACTTGTACACGTGCGCAATACTTATAACTGGTTTTTTAAATCCAGGTGCGCGCGCGCACACACACACACACATACACATACATACACATACACGCACACACACTCCACACACACACACA
>NW_014040298.1:46365-53184 GCF_001186125.1 Sphaeroforma arctica JP610 | reverse complement strand
TATATATATATATATATGTTTTATAAATTTATATTGAGTACCTAAAAACGGCATATTCCTGTATATATTTATATCAATTATGCCCCTCTCAACGTAGGTACTTCGAACAGTTGGCCAACTCGCTCGGATTACTGAACACCTCCTTGCGCCTACAGCCCAACGGATTCTGGCTTATACGTGATAATGTTACACAATATGTCGATGCGCCCAAACGACTGGATATGAATAAGCTGGCACGCATGACCACCCTGGCGAAGGATATCATCAAGGTGCATATGTTAGATTATTCTTGCTTGCACATTGTTGCTCGAGTGCCACTTTGATGACAAGTGCATGTGCGTTCTCCCTCCCTCTGCATATTACAACATGTTGTTTGCCATCAAGCTGCGCCGAGTATTGATTCACCATCACCAATTCCTCAATGTGCCACACCTGTACTTCATTCTGGGCAGGGGCAAACTGGAGTGGAAGTGGTCGAACGGCTCAGTTTCATTCGCGATAGCGAGCCTAGTTGGCCGTTGTGGATATCTATCTTCACACAACCCTTGTACGCCTGCGGGTTTTGTGTTTTCTTTTTCTCAGGTATGTATATCGCAACACGTCGCAGTTCTGAACATTTGTTTCTCACGGTGGCATATATATGTTGTTGTCTTAGGGTAGCGATTTGTTTGAGCGACAGTATCTTCTGTCTGTTCAAGACTTCCTCTTCCTCTTTTATATCTCGTTCGTTTCCGTAGGCAAATCAATGTCTCTGGATTTACAATCGAGTCCAGTTCCTCAGTGCTACGCCAGTACTGGCGCATTGTCACACACAACACTGGAACGCAGGGGCCCAAGTTATGAACTAACAAGTCCTATTGATGGGCACGACTGAACTTTAACCCGTGCCTTGTACCTCTCTTCTTATATCTATGTGCTGTCTCGTTCACACAGGTGATAGTAAAGCTCTCTTGGCTTCCGCAATCACTGGTCTGATGTCCGGCTGTGTCTTAACGATCATGGTGAGTGCTGTTTGTACAATGCGCTGCCGCTTGTCACGTACGTTCCGCTTTCGCTTTGCTCTGCAGCAGGGGCGCGAAGGCAGGTTTTATGTTATGTAGATTGGCACGTACATATACAGCCGTGTACCATTCGATCACACTCATGACTATTGCCATCTGACTCATAAAAGCGTTTTATCTTCACCCACTTTAGATATATGGCTATCTAAGGCCGTTCATTACAACGTTCCCGTTTTTGACCGCTTTGTCGGTTGGCTTTATAGCGGGTATGCTGGCTGGTTCTGGTACCATGGAGGGGCCTTGCGCCTTCGCGTACTCTCTCGCTTCCACCGCCGGGTATTTTCCGGGTATGCCAAATACTTGCTGTCTGTGATGTGTGGTACATATGTAGTACATTCGACTATCCGCATTTCACTGTTGTAGATAAGGTGCGCTGTATAGCTGCGCCGTCTATTGATGTATATGATGGGCCACTTCCCGTTTGGGAATTAAAAAGGAGGTTTTGTTTTTTACGGGAAAACACTGACAAGCAGACTTCGCACCTTCACGTTGTTAAGAGCACGTCTCAATATAACATCCCTCAAAGTACCGAAATGGATCCCCATGATACTATGATCGCCATACCCTCGCACTCCTGGAATCTTGATACTTCCTGAAATACAACTACCGTACTCTCCCCACACGCAGGTGTGTCGCTTACCTTCAGTGTGGTCGAGATCTCCTATGGCATCCACGTCACCGGTGCCGTGCGGTATATCTACGCTGTGGTGAGTGGGCAGGCCATTGCTGTTGGGTTGTACCTGGGCAATCTCCTTGCCGTCGACTACATCTATGGAGACGCAGTCAACATCATGGTTACCGGCACGTGCGAGGTAAGGTGCTCGCTGTCTTGAGACTTTCATATCTAGCTATAGATATGTGGCGATCAATGCTACCGTAGGCATAGGTTGGCCTTCGTATGTAAATTTCACCCGCTATCCCTCGCGAATCGCTTACAGATCTTTGATGAAGGTTGCACACAAGTCGCTGTCAATGTATCATGTCGATCACTGTTTCCATCGGTGTCAGGATGATGTACATTGACCGTTTCTTTGACATATAATAATGACTCTACCTCCTGCTTCATTCCTTGCGCTTGCTAGACTGGCCTCACCTTCTCCAACCAGTACCGGCTGTTGTTTTACGTCTTCTTGTACGTCGGCGCGGTAATTGTGTACGAGATACCTCGACGGTTCTACCTGCCCTTTCTGGGGTGCCAAGGCAGCACATACTTTGCCTACTATGGCCTGACCAAGTACGGCAATTTGAATTCCGGATTGGCCACATTCATTGCAGTGCTCCTTATGGTGGCGATTTCAGGTGTGTGGTATTCCCCACTGCCGCTGTATCTGTGCGTGTACGCTTGTCTGCTACATGTATATGATGCCATGCACAGCACTTCGCAGCCGGATACAGTCGTAGGTCATTTACTGGTGCCTCTACTAAGCACCAGTCCGGTCAGTGCGGCGTAACACACCCCACGACCACTGTCATCTAGTTAGTCCACACCCACGTCTCTAAAACAAAATGCAGGCCGCCAATCCCTCCGCGTCCGTCGTCTTTTTCGCCGTTGTTTCGGTTGCATCCAGGCACACTCATTCACTATCTCCCCTGTGTGTACTGATCCATTTACTTTCCTGTGTATGTACTCATCCATTAACTCCCCTGTGTGTGTACTCATCCCTCATCTCTGCTGCGCGTGTGCGTGTGTGTGCATGGCCACCACAGCCATTTTCTCGCAGTACGCTGTGCGTCGCTTTATGAGGGCCAAGATGCTGGTGCCGGCGGTGTTGATGGTGCCCACTATCGAACTCCTTGTTCCCGGCTCTTCCGTGGTCAGGCAAATGTACCTGACGCTTCTGGTAAGTAGGCCATGCGGTGATAGGGTCACCCGTTGCACATCTCTTGAGTAGTCCACTGTCTCTGTATGTGTTTGCAAATGTACCTGTCGCTTCTGGTAAGTAGGCCATGCGGGGATAGGGTCACCCGTTGCACATCTCCTGAGCAGTCCACTGTCTGTGCATGTGTTTGCGCGCGCCTGTTACTTTGGACTTGTGCCTGTGACTGCCCAGGTAGAGTGTGCGTGTCGCCCACAGTTGGGCCGTGTTATGTAGTTCTATTTGCATGAGCAACGATGATATATATTGCTGAAGTGAGCGGAACTACTAGCCGTATTCCAATTGTGTATTTGGTATTAAATAGACTGGCTGGGGGTTTGTTTTTTTCATAGCAGCATTTGTAATATGTGCCAGGAGAAGCTGCATGGTATACGATCGCCTTCTGTACTCCTAGGGCACTGATGCATGTGCGCTTCAACTGTGCAGTATCCATTTGGCGATGTGTTTGTTGGACTGGCACTTGCACATGAGCTGTTGCGTAGTGAATGTGGTACTTGGCACAGTCAAAAGCACTGGTCAATCAACACTGTCACTCGTCAGCATCCCACAGACTGGCTGGCGAATGTTCTTCTCACTCGCCTGGTGTCTGTGCTAGACTCCTGGCTGAACAAAAGCTTGGGCTAGTTATCCTGTGGCATGAATGCCATTTGGGTTGTTTCTCTGATAGTATATTCGCCAGTCTGACCCATTGCTTCTGTTGCCTATCTGGACACAGGGAGATCCAGGAGAAGCGTCCCAACAGAACTACGTGTACTATGCCCTGTGTATCACTTTCGGCATCTTGTTGGGAGAGGCGATACTCACCGTTTTCAACCAATCAGGTGTGACCTACTATATAAGTATAATTCAGCATGCTGGCCTGTATGTGTGATGGTTGGTGACCTGTTATATGTACTGGTAGTTATACGACAGGGCGACAAAGAAGCGTGCGGTGTATCGCACTCCACAGAATACTTCTGCGACCATCAGCACGAGTCGTTGGAGACTCTCGCGTGCGGCAGATCATCTCTGCAGCGTTCTCGTATTCCAGGAGCGGCCTTTTCGTTCACTCCGCTGAAGCACATATTCGCATATCTGATGATGTTGTGTTGGTTGTTTAGTATAGCATCCGCCGGCCTTGAGTTGGCTATGTTGCTTCAGGCGTTGAGGAGCATCTGCTCATACTTGTTCGTCCTGCTGCAAAGTTCAAATGCGATGGGGACATTAAACCGTGGAGTGCTCATGACTTATGAACAGTGACATCTACTACACACTCCTGATATACCTCTCTTCATTCATTCACTGTCACAGTCTTTTCTGTTCCCAAGTTCCGCGGCGCCCTCAATTCCGTCCCAGACAACACGCTCAACGATCCGCTGTACATGCGCACTCTCATGCCTGACCAGTTGGGTTACTCGGGGTGTCTCATGATGGTCCACAAGGCTCACCGTGTAACGCAGTTCAAGGACAAGAAACTTGTGGCCGATCCCTACGTGGTTATAGAGAAGGAGGACGGGGAGTTGGTGGGAAGGTGAGTTCTGCCTGCCGCTTCGTACCTGAAGACTAATACTTCAGCATTGCCATGCGCAGATTGAATCCAATCAGGTGTTTAGATATACGTTGTTGGATATATATATATATATATATATTTATAATTTATATTTATAATTATAATTTATTCTTTTACCAATCTCACAATCAAATTGCACAGGACACGCACAGTCTACGATGGTGACGAGGCGCACTGGGATGAAGCATTCATTATGCACATCCCACCAGAAGAGAAATCTAGTTACCAAATCAAGGCACGTGGAGAACGCGTTTTAGCGTAGCGATAGAGTGATGTACTGATCCTTTAAACGTTTACACTTGTATATCGGCGCTTGGGGTGCTAGTAGTATACCTGTATGCCCTGAATGCTGCATCTCATACCGCGGTCGCCCCTATCCTATTTTCTAATGCACAGGTGATGGGACATCAGGCGCTGAAAAACGACATAGTTATCGGATCACTCGACGTGGACTTCTGGTTAGTTTGCGGCTGTGTGCGTGAATCACGCGTATTCTAATGTTTTATATGTTGTTAAATCACGAATAGCCTAATGTTTGTATATGTTGTTAAATCACAAATAGCCTATTGGTTGAATATGTTGTTAAATCACGAATAGCTAAATGGCTGTATATGTTGTTAAATCACGAATAGCCCAATGGTTGTATATGTTGTTAAATCACGAATAGTCTAATGGTTGTATATGTTGTTAGATCACGAATAACTTAATGGTTGTATATGTTGTTAAATCACGAATAACCGAATGGTTGTATATGATGTTAAATCACGAATAGCCTAATGGTTGTATATGTTGTTAAATCACGAATAGCCTAATGGTTGTATATGTTGTTAGATCACGAATAACCTAATGGTTGTATACGTAGTTAAATCACGAATAGTCTAATGGTTGTATATGTTGTTAAATTACGAAATGCCTAACGATTGTATATGTTAGTAGTCGAGCACTGACGAACTTTTTCGCAGTGCCGCTCCTCCCGCGCAAACAACATAGAGGTGTTCGTGCCAGTGAGCCTAAAGGAGAGATGCTGTATTGCAGTATATGGCACCGTATGGTTATGGACGTGATAGGCATTCAAATAATGCGCACTGCCACTTGATGTGTCACACTGCGCTCACCAAAGCGATTGTTCACCCGAACATCTCTCACCTCTGCATTTATCGAGTCTATCTAAACCCAACGCTCCCTCTACCACACCTGTACCCATAAAGTATTAATGATGCGAGGCCAGCGGAACCCGAACCCGAACATGAAGTAGAAAAAACGGCCTTTGAAAGGACATTCAGTAAAGCGTTGCAACGGATGCGTACTACCAACTTCCTGCGCACAAACAGCATGTCGGTGAACAATGCGCGAACCTCAACTATCAAAGAAGAGGACTCCGGTCCGCCTCATGTACCTATGAGGGTATGTTATAACGGTTTATTTTTCATGGTGGGCCTTTGGTCGGAGCGGGCATGCTACACTGTTTTGACTGCTTCAGTTCTGTAAGTGGGCGTGTGGCATGTTGAACCGTTTGTGCGTGAGATGTAGTGAACCAGCTGCATGATTGCTAGATATGGGCATGTGCTTATATTCCTTCATGTTCGAACAGCCCACTATTCCGCTCTACGTTGAATAGTGAACTTACGTCTACGTGTACACACATCGGTGTATATGTATCCTCTACCTGTGTATATCTGCAGGCCACTGTGTGTCGTTGCCAGAGCCCTTAACCATAAACTCTGTTGGACGCCTTGCCTGCTCGCATCCATTCGTATATTGGTGCACCGCCTCGCACGTGACAACATTTGTATTACCTGTTTGTACCGAGTGTTGTCTGTGTGACTGTATGTCTAAGAACACATTTAGCAATAGTGATGTAATTCTAATTAGCCGTGTTTGTGCTAACATCTGTCGACCGCGGCTATCTGTGTTGAATGTACATGGGCGTGTAGCTGCATCGAGAGGATTGGCACATGTGTCGTACACATTCTGTTGCTGTGTTTATGTATGCTTTCTACTGATTTTGATACTTCTACCCTGAACCATGATAATTGAGCAGTCGTTGGTGATTAACGGAGTGCCAGTGCTGAGCGCGCCTTACGACGTTGACCTCAACTCAAGCAGTTGGCAAGTGCTCAACGATTGTGACAGCAAAGGCCAGTTGCTGGTATCTTTCAGGTGAGGCTTGCAGTGCATATATGAGTGGTACAGAGATAGCTACTTAGATAACTATATATATATATATATATATATGTATATATATATATATATATATATATATATATATATATATATGTATATATGTATATTTATATATATATATATATGTATACATATATATGTGTATATA
>NW_014040298.1:21050-46006 GCF_001186125.1 Sphaeroforma arctica JP610 | reverse complement strand
TAATAATATAATTATATATTATATAACATATACACATATATATATGCAGATATATATATACATATATATATATATATATATATATATACATCTTAGTTATGGAGTGTGCTGTTTATGACGCATGATGATATTTGGTTGATTTACGTACCTGGTAGAGCGGTCTGTTCGTGTGTATGTGTGTGGATTTGATAGCCTAAACGGGCGTTTATATGCGTGTGCATACGTGTGGTGCTTGTGTATATGTGACTGTGTGTTCAGCACCGTTTTTAGACACGTTTATGTTATTTGACACAACTCGGCCACACATGGTACCTGTTGGCAGTGTCACGGTATCGAGTAGGACCATCAATGGGCGGACATGCACGTGTTTCTCGCGTATGTGCAAAGGGTGCAAGGCAGCATAGCTCGTGTGATCTCATATGGGGATGTGGAGATGAAATATGCTAGGGTTTTAGGTATAGGGGTTTAGGGTTTATCGTTCCAGTCTTCGACCACATGTTGCCGCCACCGACACGGGCAAAGCAATTCTTAAGCCTTTGCTGTACTTTCGGACTCTTTCTAATCGTCGCGATGTATTCTAGATATTATACAACTCGACTGAAAGGGAATATAACACCCCATATCTAACCTTGCACATGTCTTGACTGCAGATGGTTCACGGCCGATGCCCTCTTCGACTTCAGAGACAACGTGCGCCTGTCCAATATGGGCAGCGACGCCTCGCTCGGGTCCAAGTTCAATGTGTGCTTCCAGGACAGCACCCCCGCGGTGGAGCTGGCAAACATGCCCTCACGCTTTGAGGACCAGGCGAACACGCTCTCATCGCAGACCGAGCAGACCCTTGCGGAGAGACTCGGTAGGTGGTGTGTGCATGAGCTGTGTCCCGTTTTACGGGTTTCGGTGCAGGGTATGCTTGGCGGTTGCTGTGAAGGCGCTTATGTAACTAACGTCTATTAGCGCTTGCTAATAGACTTGTGTGCTGTTTGGTGGTTGGGGCTGATAACCCGGGGAGTTATCATCCCCCCTATAGTTTTACCCTTGAGACTTTCGCACCCGTGGCGTGTAGAGTAGCCATTTAATTGGCCTTCAACAACCACAAAGCGTTTATACGTTTACTTAGAGCCTTCATTGCGCCAGAAGACTACATCCTACGCTGTCACTACTGTGAGCCTTATCTGCTGTCTACACTATCAGTCCTCCCGCGTAGCATTCTCCTCTTCCCGCCTCTTTCCCCCCCAAAATAAACGAGTATCACCACACAGCTCACAATCCGCACTTCTCTCCGTTCTTGTGTTTAACGCTGGTCATAGACACCATGCGACTGCAGGTGCTGGACAAGACAGGCGAGTACATCCCGCCCCTTTCAACGGGAAGCAGCAAGCTATTGAACCTGGAAGGACTGCGCTCTGGTGAGGACGAGGTCATGGTGATGATCGACGACTACACCAAATCCAACATGCAGATCAATATCCCCAGAGACGCTGAGGCCGATGCGCCGCCGTTGTCGGGTGAGTATGGATGTAGTTAAGGTCCTGTGATAGCGTGTGTGTGCAGAAGGGAGGGTGTATGTCGCTGGATGTGGACAGAGTCAGTGGTACAGTGTGTGAGCTCGCGGCACATTGTACTATAGCTATAACTATGTCTGAATCATACTCGTCTGTGTGTGCTAGGCAGCTTTTCTCAGTTCTTCATGGGCCTGTCTGGACCAAATACACGCAGCTGAATGTTATAGTCACACACACACATATATATATATATACACGTTGTGCATACTCCATGTATCCCATCTTTCAGTCACATATAAATAACATCACGAGCGCTCCATGCACCCCTTCCCATCCTGTGCAGCGTCCAATGACGGTCTGGAGATCACCACAGGCGACATCGCGCGAGAAGACCCTGCTGCACCCGCGTCGTCACCCAACCTCCCGCGCTCACCCGCCCCAGCAGCGGTCCAGCCACACCCACCCTCATCCCTGCGACACGCAGTCAACTTCCTGCTGGACAGCAACGACCCCGGCGGCAAGATCGCAGCCACTCTCACACAGTCCCAGCTAGCCTCGCGCACGCAGTCGCAGGTGAGCGTCACAGTACCCGCCCATCGCATGGAGACGTCGCCCGCCCCCGCGCGCAAGCGCCTGTCCATCAGCTCACAGGCCAGTACTGCGGCGTCGGTGCCGCCGGAGCTCCTGCTGACCCCCGCCACCTTAGCCGACGGGTTCGCTGTACCAGAGAGCGTGACCAAGCCACCGACCTACGGCGCGCAGGAGAGCAACAACACCAGCGCCACCTCGCGCCAGAGCAGGCGGCCCAGTATCCAGACGCAGGACAGCCGCACCAGCGTGTCTACCGCCACCAGCGCCGCGTATCAGACGCAGACGTCCATGACGTACTCAGGCCTGGAGGAGCGTTCGTCCAACAGCGTGCGCCATAGCGACCTCGCGTCGCGATCGTACATGCCCAGGTCACTGCACCGATCGACCACGCGCGGGTCCAACTCGTCGGCCTTGACGGGCCAAACTAATCGCAGCCAGCGCGTCTCTACAAGTAAGTGCTGCGCTGAGTGAGTGTGACTGTAAGTGTAGGTGTGAGTGTGAGTGTGAGTGAGTGGGTGGATAAGTGAGTGAGTATGAGATTTTATATCTGCTGTATCTGAGTGCGTGTATATCTGTGGTAGGGTATGTGAGATGTGGTGTAGGGCATGTAGTGTGTGAGTGTGTGGCGCGGGTCGTTGCTTGTTTTAGGTCACGCAACAGCCGTTGGCTCATGTGGTTCTGTGTCGCAGTGTGTGTGATCCTCAGCCACGTACCCATACGACTGACTGGCGCGATAGAATGTCCACTCTATCAAACACAAGTGGCATGGTTAACAGATGTCTCCTGTGCTCAACGTCAGTAGCCTCAGATACTGTTCTAAATGTTTTTGGTATTCCTTCCCATCTCCCGTAGGCTCGAGGTCGAATGCAGTGGCGGCGCACACAGCCATGCAGATGGAGAGTATTGTCAGGCAGCCGTACGCTCGAGTGCTGAAGCGAGTGCAAACTTCCGGCACAAAGAATGATGATATAGGCTGGACCACATTCTCGTAGATGCCACACCCCCACCGCCGGACGGTAGTGGATGTGGTGTATGGCTCAAATGAGTTCAATATTGGCATGCCGCCACATGCCAGTGCAAGGTGTGACGAATTGGGCCACGCACCGAGCAGTTGCGGATGTTGAGACGCGCACGTACTCATCGTATAGAAATAATGTTAATATACAAACGGGGAGGGAGGGGTAGGAGAGATTTTTGGGCAGCTTGAATAGAGAGACTAAGCTCTGCCTTTACAAAGAACCAGTACATAGCCAGCGAGTGAACTTGGGGCTGTACCATCGCCTTATAGACTTGTTGGAACAAACACACCCCGAATGCACATAGCGCTGGTGGTGTGCACACATGTGTGCCAGACGATAGACAGTACATTTGGACGGGAAGGGAGCACTTATCACCGTACCCCATCCTCATGAGATGTGGGGAGTGTCTTTCAGCTGAGCTGGCCTTACTCAGGCTCGCGGGAAACGGTAGGACTGAGCATATACCAACTGCTTGTAGTAAGAAATACCAACTAATGGTAGTAAGTACCAACATCATACACGTTGGGCCTGCATCTCGCAGCGTGCGCATAAACCATGCATGCATCGGACACTTGCAAGTGTGGGTGCATTGCTATTCTCAGCGTTGCTTGGCAAGGGGGGGGGGGGTGGGGGGTTCTCTCGTCGAGGCACTGTGTTGTCTCGAGAACAGACGCGTCTGTACAAGGCGCAGTTGTGTCAGCACAAAACTAGGTCACCCAAGGCATAGTATGCTGATGGGTGGTGGTTTGTTAGTTAGACAGACCCTCATAACAAGTAAGATAGAACATCAATAGAGCAGTTGCCTAGTTTAAAATAGATTTATAGGCCAAGAATAGATAGTTAAAATGATGATTAGCATTGGATGCAAATGGAGTGGAATAGTGAAAATGGAGCGAATTCGGCCGAACAACGAGAAAGCGCGGATGCGTTGAGTCGCATAAATGCGGAAATGGGACGAACAGTTATTTAAGTTTTGTCTCAATGGAACACACATATATATAGAATTGTTAGATGTTATTACAAATGGAAAATTAAATCCCAAATTAAAGATTAGTCGAGTTTGCGTTTCCTTCTGATGTATATTTACTCTTGTCTGGCCAGAATACTCGGTCAAGCCGAGCACCTGCACATTTAAGACCTTTAACGCGTCATGTACCAAAATTCCACCACTTTAGACTCAATCCCAAACCTTACCCTTCATTTAAGCGCTCTGGGTTATGCTCCAGTATAGAGTAATAGTCGAGAAGGAAGATGTAACCTCGACTTAAGTCTTCTCGGCTCATGCACCAAACTGGTATCAAACTGTCACCATTTTAGACTAAGACTCAATTGAGTTGTATTTATACACACCCGATTCGCCTAGACCTTACCCTTCAATAAAGCGCTTCGGTCTATGCTCTAGTATATAGTAATAGTCAAGAGGAGTGATCAAACCTCAACTTAACCTTCTAGGCTGTCTGCTGTCCATCCTCCGACGCAAGTTTCTCCGAGAGCGCTTTCCGCTCTCGCCGTACGCAATCGAAGTCCTGTTCGATCTCGAGCAGTTTCGCGGCCGATGCTTCACTCATGTGCGGTATAATCAACTCCTTGCCGCGCTTCAGCCAGGCTTCGTACGCCCCGTCGTTCAGGCCCTTGAGCTGGTCGTAGCGTTCCTGCTCTGCGACTGCACCACTGTTAGTATGCGCAACAACCGCCCCCTCCGCATCCCCTAGTCTTGGTAGGGTCTGTTCACCGTCGCTTAGGTCCAGCAGGTCCAGTGTGGCTGAAGCAACCACGACATCCGGATTCATCTCTATATTCAACCATGCTGTTAGTGCCTTTTGATGCACACTACTGACTTCCCGGACATGCGAAGAGGGCTGGTAGTTTCCATCCAATCTCGAGAGCTGATGAGTCATAAGCTCCATGTAGGTAGATTTCTTCGCCTTGGCCATCTCCATCAATTTGGCCTTGGCGGGCGGGTCTAGCGCAAAGTGTATGGGCAGGCAGCTGGAGTTCTGCCAACAGTTGTGGATCATCTCGGCAGACAACCCGTCCCACACTTCCGCACACAGCCTGGCCACATCCAGCAGATGCGGCTCATAACCAAACAACAATCCCCGCTGTGAGATGTGTCGTTTCTTGCCCTCATCGCGCACGTGGGCATACTGGCTGGGCTCTGCCACTTTCCGCAGCATACTGGTCAGCAGCTTCTCCCGATAGCCGTCTTTCAGCGCAGCATTCAACCCAGCAGCCGTGGGCAGGATCACAGTACTATCCTTTGGTAAAAGATACACCGTCACATCGTCTTTGGTAGTCACATTGTCATGCGCACCAAATTTGTCCATCACCAGGGCCACCGGGCCTCGAGTGACCTCTTTCACGTGTTTCACAAACACATTTTCGTACCACCACTCTTGTACCGCGCTGTCCATCCATGCGTGTTTGTGGTACCGGTATATAAGCGGGACGGAGGAGCCTACAAAGGAACGAGGATTTCTGTCTGCACCCACTGCCACTAAGGGCACCTTGATCGTTCCGGTCGCATTGGTGCACGATATAAGTGTGATACGATCACAGGGTTTCACAGCTTTGTCGTCCGACTGAGAACCCTCACCGCCTTGCGCCTGGTCTGTGCTGCGCGTACAACTGGGTGTCTCTTTGAAGAACAAGCAAGTCTCGTCCATACAGAACACATTCTCCAGGCTATACTCACTCAGCAGCTCGCGCGTCCGGTTGAGATGAGACTCCTCAAACTGTGGTACCTGCGCTTTGTTGAGGTTGTACCGCCTTTTAAAATTAGAATACCACCCCTCAGAAAACTTTAGCTTATCCTGCATGCCCATCAGGCCCGCAACTTCCTCCGCTTTCCCCACCACCATGCCTCGTTGCAGTACAATCCTATGCCGTCGGAGCCGTTCAATCCAAGCGAACAGCTTCTCCTCGACTTCCGGGAGTTGTCCGGAAGTTTTACGCTTGGAATCGCCTGTTACAATGGTCTTGCGCATGAGCTCTGGCTTTGTGGCTTCCGATGGATTGTCTACGCATATCTTAGCCCTGCGAGCGGCCTCCATGATGCGCTTGATAGTCTTATCTACCACACCGTACTGTGCCGACATGTTTTTGACCTCCTGTTTGACGAGTTTCTTCTTCATGTTTTCAGCACTCAGCTGATCCAGAGACCAGCCCGAGGCGATCATACCACTTACAATGGTCTCTTTCTGGGTCAAAGTCAAATCTGTGCGCTTTCGCTTGGGTTTAGAGATCGTCGTAGTTACTAACGCGGACATTGTGTTGGATTTGAAGAGATGGATCGATTACAAAGTGTTCCAAATATCGCAGGCTGGTAGCGTGTTGTTTAGAGCCTACTGTTCAGTGGAGAAGCGTCTGCACTCTGCACTCTGCCCTCTCCTTCACTGTTAAAGAGAATGTATTCTTACTACTATCATTAATTGTGTGGTCGTCATGAATTCATTTTGTGCTGAAGAATATGTGTTGGTTCATATTAAAAATACATCAAGTATCTATGTACTAACGTATTTAGTTTTGTAGCGTCTTATTTACTTATATCACAACTGTTCGAGTGGGTACATATTCATTCAGATATATATATTTTCATACGCACTCCTGCAGGCTGCCGGTTGGTATTTTTTTTTGGGAAAAACCAAAACTATATTTATAAAAAACGAATATTTACATGATGCATAAAGTGTGTTTTTCGTGTCGCCGGCTAAATATACTATAAATAGTAGGGTTTTGTCTGCATGTAGGGTTTATGTATAAAATATATGTTGATTATTCAGGAGGCTATGTATATGTGTTTCTTTTTCGGGGGACTATGATATATGACAAAGGCCTGTAGCGGTGTAGCCCTTACATATTACTGTTAGTGAATGTAAATACAACGAGACTCGCATCCTCTAGTAGAAGTAGCACAGCATAAAGGAATCTGCTTCCACCAAAAGCACGGTGCGATGGTATACAGAAACAGTTTATCTGTAACAGGCAGAAGTAGCGATAGAAAGGATCCATGCATTCCAAAAGCACTGTCTTATTAAGTTAAAAACAGAACACAATCACCTCGTACGTCAAGTTTTCTATCCGTGCTCTTTAGCACAGAAGAAAGGTATCGGATTTCTAACCAGAGATCCTGCCAACTTTTCTTTCTCTTCTATCTTTTAGGGAGATATAGTTTAAATCCAAGTTTGTGCTGAGTGCCGATAATATTCCAGGTTGCCAATTAGCTTCCTGTTTGCAGCAGAAATTAGTACTTATGCAGACGCGAAATGAATGATAGTGTCGTGGGCCATTATCAAGAGTGGTTCTCCTTCGATTACAATTGGTTTTTTTTGCATTCATGTATATACGACACATATGCATCCGTGTTTTTCGGAAGGCATGCCGTATCCAGCGAAGCTGGTATGCTACGAGCAATATCCGTGGCCACGAGCGTAGTGTGCATGCTACATGTATCTCCATAACACTGCATTCACGTAGTAAGCAACCTATTCTCGTTGCTAGCAATGGTCTCCATAGAAACATGCTTTGTGATCAACAGCGAAGCGGCTATGCCACTGCTGAAACTATCACACAACTCGTGGCCAAGCCTGCAGACACCAGCCCGATTTCTATGGCAGAATTTGACATTGCCGCACGAGGGTGTGGTCTGACACCCACCACAAGAGCAGGTATGACGTCAACACTGCTTACTGTGGTACATTATATTCGGTAGTCAAGGAAAAGCTGTCCTGAATTACATACACATATAAAAAGAATATATATATATATATATAAATGAATAATTAATAGATATATATATATATATACATATATATATATATAATAATAATAATATATATATATATTGATATATATATATATATATATATACTTTAGCATACAAGCAATTCGTCAATATGTTCCCTTGATATGTTGCTCACTTCTAGACACAGGTGTGGTTGCAGTCACCATTACCACGTGTGGCAGGTCAGGCATACCGCATACACAAACATACTTTGGGGTTATAAATTTGCTCAAGTAGTTGGTAGTGTGGATGTTTTTTACTAGTCTAATTCTTACTGAGTTGGGACAAGGATAGTTAGTGTGGATGGTTCTTTATTACTAGTCTTATTCTTACTGAGGATAAGTGCTCCCAAGTAGCGGATCGTGCTATCGCGCTAACCCCGGGATTTTACACACGTGGTGACCACATGTATTTAACTAAAGTTCCTCGGCCTTGGCCTTGGTCTCGTCATCGACCCAGCCCAAACTCTTCTCAATGGCCTTGTTCCAACCGGTCTTCTTGACCTTACGCACCTCTTCGGTCATTGTTGGCTGTTTGAGATACGAACAAAGCAAACAGGAAATGAATACCAAGTGACAGCAAATCAGGGCTCGAATGAAAGAATAGTTTAGACGCACCCGGTGTACGGGGTAAGCATATCCCCTTAGGATGAATGTGTGTACACACACAACGTCTCGTATATTCACATTCGAAGCACATGGTTTAAATGGTGCGAGGAGTATTCAGAGTATCACGTAACCCAAAATTAACTTACGTGGAAGTTGCGACCGGCGTTGTCAGCAATTTCAAGCAGCTCATTGAAATCCTTGTAGATGCCTAGCGATAGACCGGCAAAGAACTCGACACCTGATGCAACAAACAAGTACAAGTTGAGTTGTGCCATTTAATATGTTTTGCTTAAAAAAGTTTACACCGTTGCACATACACAAACGTATGCGACATATATATATATACGCATATATAGACGAAAGCCGCAACCGGCCAATCCAAAGCATACAAATACGGATCCTGTTTCTTACCGAGAGCAGTGATCTCCAACATCTTGGGTCGTACAACCTCAACTTCTAGGAGATCGGATTGGAACTGCATCATCAGGTTGTTGGCTGCGGCACCTCCATCGACCTTCAGCTTGGTGATACGGATACCTGAGTCAGCCTCGGCAGCATCGATAACATCGGACACCTGAAGTGCGCAAGTCAAAGTGTGCGAAGGAATGATCAGTACGGACTAAACCAACCGAGGTGGCTATAAACTAATGCTAGTGCAATACATTCCTATTAGTATACGTTCAGCTTTCACGAACACTCCAAACACCATACAGACGCTCAAAGTGAGGATAAGACTCGTACCTGGTAGCAGATAGCCTCGATGGCGGCGCGACACACGTGCCTCTTATTGGTGTACATGGTCATGCCTACCATCGCACCACGGGCGTCCTCGCGCCAGTGGGGGGCGAACAGACCGGAGAAGGCGGGGACAAAGTACATACCACCGGTGTCCTCTACTTCAGAAGCCTAGAGTGAGACAGACAAGACTGCAAATTAGTACTTGTTTACTCGCATAATAAATAGTCGACAAGCGCATTTTTGGCGTATCAATTGAGAATCGACAGCTTGGGAAAACCTATACTAGACTAGCAACAACCTGAAACCAGACAAAAACAACATCAATTGCGGTTTAGAGCCTGCAAAGACAGTAAAACATACGTATAGTTCGACCTCGGGGGCGCCTTCAATGATCTGCAAGTTGTCTCTTAGCCATTGCACACACGCTCCTGCTACGGCAACGGAACCCTCCAACGCGTAGCACATAGGCTTGTTTGGTCCGGCCTACATTGTCATAGAGATACGGGGGGAAAAGGTTGAGCGAGTGTACATTGACTTGATTGTAATTCTGACCGCATAAAGGAATATCGATCTTCATAAAGGCATTAATTCAGGCAGGCAACGGAACGGATTCGATATACGTGACCACGCAGAAACCTCTGTATATCCTGACGAGCATACCTTGTAGCCGACAGTGGTAAGTAGACCGTTCTTACTGAACACGGGCTTCTCACCAACGTTCGACATGAAGAAACATCCGGTTCCGTATGTGTTCTTACTCTGGCCTTCCTTGAAGCATCCCTGACCAACCAAAGCCGCCTGCTGATCACCTAGGATACTGCAGATAGGCATGCTGAACTCACGAGGGCCCTTTGACTTGTAGTGGCCATATGTCTGTAGTGGATTGGAATGGTGTCGATAACAGTAAGTTGTTGTGGGCCATTTTCGCTCAGTATTCATGCACAGGTTGTGCTTGCAGAAAGGCACGTTGTTTTAGTATGCTAGGTCAAATCTTCCGTTTGTGCAATCTCAATCCACATACCTCGCATGAAGAGCGTATCTCGGGTAGGCAAGACATCGGTACACCGAGTACTTCACACATATCCTTATCCCACTGACCAGTGTGGATGTTCATAAGCATGGTTCGGGATGCATTAGTAACATCCGTTGCGTGGACACCGCCATCGGGTCCACCGGTGAGCTTCCATAGCAACCAGGAGTCGATAGTACCTGAATGGGTTTATAATAGATCCTTGAGGTGATAGTTTGGTACTATGCAGAATATATACGCTAAAGCGCCCTTACAGGGACTTTGTCACATAAGAATCGCAAACTGCACGCAAGTGTCAAAAGCGAGGTTTTCTGAGGTCTGAAACTCGAGCAAGAGCTGTTCCATGTACATACCGAACAATCCGGTGCCTTCATCCAGAGCTGACTTTACTGCGGGTACATTGTCGATCATCCACTTGAGCTTCATTCCTATACAGAGGTGTACAAGAGATGAATAGCCCATTACATACTTGAAAAGGAACCGTCGGCTGTTCACCATGTCAATAACACTCGATTGTGAAACTAAACAGACCCCTTGGCATACCTGAGAAATACGTGGAGACGGGAAGACCGCAGATGTACTTGAAAGCATTACGATCAGAGAACTCGTTGCACACAGATTGTGTACGCGTGTCCAGCCAGACCTACAGAGAGTTGTTTTACCGTACTTTTAAAACAGGGCTGGTACTTCCGACCAATATTTGTAGCATATTCAATGTAGACACGTAGCAACGGGAAAAGCATCTAACTTTATGAATCGATACTAAACTTCAAGCGCTCAACAGTCCTATTTAATACTAATATAGTTATGCACATAAATCTATGGCCGCACACCACATATGATAACATATAAACATCCGGAATAAATGTCAAATTATTGATTAACGATATGAAAACTTACGATAGCGTTGTGAAGAGGCTTTCCGGTGTTCTTATCCCACACCAGTGTGGTCTCACGCTGATTGGTGATACCGAAACCCTTGAGCTGAGATGGTTCGTCCAAATGCTCAATGCAGTTCTCAATGCAATCAACACAATTCTCTGCAGTAGACAAGTGTAGATATAGAAATGCGATTTTTAGCGAGTCGATACGTATATATAGACAGGCATGCGCTTTGTCATCACTCACTACTAGGGGAAGTTCAATAGATACGAAGGGATGGAAGAGTACAAGCGATCATTTTTACATATTTCAACACGCGAGGAAGAACTTACTGTAGATTTCTTCTGGGTCATGCTCAACCCATCCCTGTTGGGGATAGATCTGCTTGTGCTCTTTCTGGTGCGAGTGATGAATTTCGCCTCCAGTACCGACTTTGAACATGATAAATCGGGATGATGTTGTACCCTAAAGTTAATTGATAGAATTTGGTTTTAGCTCGCAGATAATTTAGCCAGATACGCTTAAGTTGAATAGAGATTGACTGTTGCAGGATATGAAAATAAACAGTAGACATATTGAACGAGTAATTATAAAGGCTTGCAAAACATATTGGCTGTACTTCATATATGTATACATACACGCATATATAATATATATATATATGTATATGTATATCACGCATTCATTTATATATATATAACGCATTCATATATATATATATAACNCACATAATATATATATATATATATATATATATATATATATATATATAAGTACATACATTTGTATATATATGTATATATGCTTGGTTGATGACTATGGGCTGCATTGTAAACTACCTGCATTATTCCAATAATATTAACTTTGTACCACAAATACAAAAAGTTTGCGCCGTCTTATCTGAGCAACAATTATTCGATGACGTCAGTGGATAGAATGCCTTAGCCTCATGACACACTCGGCATGACAGCGTAAAGACAGAGATTACGTGCACAGCAACTCATAACGTTTATTGCTACCTCATTAATACGTGCTGGTAGTGGCGGATAGTCGCAACGCTGCAGCACAGTTCGTTTTCCTGGATCGACGATCCTACCAATCAGAAGCCTGTGTATGAACGTAATCGGATTCGCAAGGCGCTGCAACTCGTGTATGTATACCCGTGCTGTCTTCGTGTACATACACACCTGTGTGTTTCTACGGATGTATCCGACTACCTTATCAGGCTATACTTACGCTTCAATCTGCTTAGACATTCTCCAATATCAATTTTTTTGTCCCGATTGCCTTTGCGGGCCCGTCTCCTTTGAGTGTTACGACCCTAACGATCAAGAATTGGCCGATAATTTCGTGCAGATACTCAGAGGCTACAGGGGTGTCCCCAGAAAGCCTTGCAGCCCTGGCACAGCAAGCCCGGGTGGTGAAAGAAGCGTTTAACAAAACCAGTAAGTTGCTGCCGTTGGTCTGAGTATTGTCAGCTCAAAAATGTCAAACCCGAAGTTCGGACTTCGATTGATTCGATTGGATGGTTCGTCTGTTCTGAAGTTGTATAGCCGATGTGCACGTTAATCGTGATCGTTTTTTCATTGTGTTTTAGTTCACGTTTAGGCGTATCGGACTTACAAACGCGTGGTTCAAACAGATGTGCCCGAATGACTGCGACCAAATTCAACCGAAAAATCACCGAATTCGGGTGGTGTGTGTGTGGGGGGGGGGGGAGAGATTAGTACACATGTACGTTTGTGAAGAATGCAATGAGACCGTCCTCGAGCACTATACCACGACTTGGTATTGGCACAGATCTACCTGATACCAGGAGCGTACCATCAGAGACTCATAGCCCACTCCTCATCAATCCTCGCCCACAAACAGTCGACGACCTTTTCGACCGTCACATGTACCTCAGCCCCACCTATGGCCACATGACGCTGTCTAATACATCCGTTCTGCTGACTCTGCCATGGTCGCTCCGTCGGCGTGTTTACAATCGTATATGCGCTGTGGTGTCTGGCCCGTCGCGGTTCCCCCTGTCGCCTGAGCAGGCAATCGCCTTCGATAGGTACGGCAGCGTACACTCGCATCTGGTGACCTATTTGTTGTTAGCACGGGTTGGATGCGGAGTTTCATACTCCACAGTATTGACGTACATATTCAAGCGGTTCGAGCTTAGTTGTGCAACGGGATGCCATTAGGTGCGTGCACATATACGGTAGCTTATTTTGCGTATAGTGATAGCTCTTGTTTCGTATAGAGATAGCTCATGGTTCGTATAGTCACAGTCTTTGACGAGTTTCGCTTATACTCAAGTTGTGCACCCATCGCCAATGCAGATACTTGGAGCAGGGCTCGCACTGTGGTACTCAGCTGAACAAGGGATTATCGATAGGAAAGTGCTCGGCAGTGCTGCAGAGGACCTCAGATCGGCGAAAGATTGAACACTCAGCCAAACACCATGGAGGGGTAAGTGTAAGATGATAGAACTGTAGTGTTTTATGTCGAATTGTTTTTTATTGCGTGGTGCTTCGATACCAGTCATCGCTGGTGTGGACGTGCGGTCCTACATTGCGAGCTTCCTTACTATGTACGGGAATTATACCTATTTGGCGGTAATAACCCACCTTTCTAACCTTCCAGACACAGTCGGATTCCGGACTGCAAGCGGCCATAAGTCTCTGTGAGACGCTAGAGGCTAATTTCGCCACCGAGTTCGGGCCCATCCTCGCTACGATCAAAGGTAGTGCGCTGTTGCAGCAGTGTGTGGGAGGTCGACCATCCGGACGCTCTATTCCGCCAGCCACCCCACGCGAAGCAGCCGATGAGGACTCAGAGACTGCGGGACGGTTGGCCGAAGGTCAAAGGGGTGCGAAGACCAGCCCTTGCATTGCTGGGCATGGGCAGGGCACCGATGTTCCGTCTGATAGGGCACCCAGACCACGGCACGACGAGATAGCAGCCCAAGGCCGAAGCGGGGCAACGCGTATAGAGCTGCAACAAAGGAGTGATATAGCACCGGCAGTGACCCCAAAGGAACTACGTGTACTGAGAGAGGGCAGACAGGAGTGTGGGCTGGTGGTGTGTCGTGGGCGACCTCCGCAGAGTGAGTGGAATCGGCTGTGTTGGCTGCGGATGGAGCCTGGCGCACCACGGATCTTCGATGACAGAGTGGCCGTGACCATTCACAGCATCGGACGGTGTGTTGTTGTACTGTTGTTTTATGTGGTGTGTTGTTGTGTTGTTCTTTATGTGGTGTGTGGTATGCTTGCAACTGCTCGTTTTATAGCCAAACGGCGGATCGTCTCCCTTATACTCCATACACTTGTTAATATAGCCTAACGGAGGATCGACTTCCCTTATACGCACGTCACGTGTTGGCGAGCGATTTCCATTTGTGGAAACAAATGGAACGTCAGACCGACATCATCACGACGGGCAGTAACAGGTATCAGCGTCTCAGTCGGCACATAGATGGGCCATACACTGCCCTCAACAGCGGCGCACCCGGTCCACTCTCTGATAGGACTGGGTCATGGTCTTCTCAGGACAGCCATGAGTGCACAGGTGCTGGCCCTGTCTCTGGAGTGCGTACTACGGCATACAAGATACAAACCAAGTTGCCAAAGGAACCGAGCTATGTCCGCTATGGCCTGGTTGCGATAGTGGATGCCCAGGGGGTGCTCATTGCCCTGCCCACTTTGGGTATGAATGTACTGTGCAAGTGTGTGGGCTAGGGGGTGCTAGTTGCCCTGCCCACTTTAGGTATGAATGTACTGTGCAAGTGTGTAGACTAGGGGGTGCTAATTGCCCTGCACACTTTAGGTATGAATGTACTGTGCAAGTGTGTAGGCTAGGGGTTGCTAATTGTCCAGCCCACTTTAGGTATGAATGTACTGTGCAAGTGTGTGGGCTAGGGGGTGCTAATTGCCCTGCCCACTTTAGGTATGAATGTACTGTGCAAGTATGTAGGCAAGCGCTCTTCGCCCACTTTTTGGGCACTATCACTTGTTCTGCAGATGGGTTGGCTTGTGTTGTACCTCGCTGTGGAATGATTAGTCATCAGCTACTATGTAACAAGATAAACCTTAAGTTTCCGGGGGAATGTGGCTCCATATGTTATTTGTAAGTAATGATTAGTCATCAGCTACTATTCAACAAGATAAACCTTAAGTTTTCGGGGGAATGTGGCTCCATGTTATTTGTAGCGTTGACGACGAGCAGTGGTGTAATTTTTACTTTCAGTTCTGCATGTCCAGACGTTGCAAAGTATGTACTAGGAGCTGCATTGAAGCTACTCTCTTAGATCACACCACTCTTGCGCACTACTGTCATATAGCCTAGGTAAGCAGCTATCATTCAGTATAATACATAGCTATTATCCAGTATAATGCATAGCTATCAGTCAGTTTAATACATAGCTATCATTCAGTATAATACATAGCTATCATTTAGTATAATACATAACTATCATTCAGTATAATATATAGCTATCATTCAGTATAATTATAATACATAGCTATCATCCAGTATAATACATAGCTATCATTCAGTATAATGCATAGCTATTCTTCAGTATAATGCATAGCTATCAGTCAGTATAATACTTAGCTATCATTTAGTATAATACATGGTTATTCTTCAGTATAATACATAGGTATCATTCAGTATATTACATAGGTATCATTCAGTATAATACATAGGTATCATTCAGTATAATACATAGGTATCATTCAGTATAATACATAGGTATCATTCAGTATAATACATAGCTATTATCCAGTATAATGCATAGCTATCAGTCAGTATAATACATAGCTATCATTTAGTATAATACATAGCTATCATTCAGTATAATACATAGCTATCATTCAGTATAATACATAGCTATCATTCAGTATAATACATAGCTATCATTCAGTATAATACATAGCTATCATTCAGTATAATACATATCTATTATCCAGTATAATACATAGCTATCATTCAGTATAATACATAGCTATCACCCAGTTTACCTCCCCAGATTTGATCGTACGGTTTGGGTATCGTTCCAAAATCAGGTCGAATCTACAGCGGTCATGACCCCTAAGAACGTACATCTCATGACTTCGCAAACCACATCACCAGAGATTCAAAGGTGTCTCGATTCTGCACGAGTCCTCGCACTGACCAAATTTCCGATTCAGTTAGATATGCCTAAATATAATCACCTCCATCATTTGTAACGGAATTAGACATGCCTAAACAAAACCACCTCCGTCAATTGTACGAATATTCAATGTAATCAGACATGCCTAAACAGAACCACCTTCGTCATTTGTACGAATATTCAATGTAATCAGACGTGCCTAAACAGAACCACCCTCGTCATTTGTACGAATATTCAATGTAATCAGACATGCCTAAACAAAACCACCTTCATCATTTGTACCTCAGATCTGGTTGAATACCAGTCTGACCTACAAGTCGAGACTCGATGGATCATGATGAGCAAGTGATGGCACACGACGTCTCGCGCCTGGGCAATTGACCCCACGAAGCAACAGCGTGTGGATGGCTACCACAATCCCATCAACTGAATAAGTGGTACAGCAACTGAGCAAAGGGACACTACGCACGCGACTGACGTTCCACGGACTAGTCATCCCACAGTTTCATATAGCGGTCTTCACCGTAGTCTGTTGTAAACGCGGATTCTATGAGCTTTGCAACTTCTTTCGCAAGTGCACCATTTGTGACCCACTCGAGACTAGAGAAATAACACGACCGTAGAAGCGTTGTTGAGACTATCTCAGAGATAACAGAACAACTAGTCGCACCTGATAGTGAGGTCACGAAGCGCATGGTCCTCATATGACCGATATATCGACACAGGTGAATGGACACACTTGTCAACCATGATCAAATCAATCACAATACCACACCACAAGTCGTCGCCGGAGAGACGTTACACGCCACCCAACAGCGAAGAACAACAGAGGGCAGGGCACCAAATGCGGTGGCTTCTCTTGAGGACTAGCAGCCCATACAGACTCAGATGAGCTATGATCACCACACGACTATGGAGGAATGAGCCAACACTACCAACGATTATAAAAGGACTACCAACGAGAAGCCTGGTCTGGTATGTGGCGGTTTGGATGTCGGAGTGGTTGACTAGGGAGTATATCCTGACGGATAAAAAACTGAAAGGGCCGGAGCTGCAGCTTGTCGAGGTTGCTTCGAACTATAAATCAACGGACTGCCGATATAAGAGCATGAAGGAATATGCCGAAGTCGACCGAAGGAACGGCAGCCACACACTCGGGACAAGACTACTCATTCGGAAGCCATGCCAACAAACCATCGGACAGTTCATCAGTCGTCCGCGAGCCAAGACTGCGCTCATGCGGCACGCCGATCGATGGGAAATAAAATAGCGTTAAACGGATGAAGTTAACGCCACACATAGTACTAGTGGACTGCGCTTATGAGGCATGCCGATCGATGAGAATAAAAATATCGTTAAACGGATATAGTTAACGTCACACATGGTACTAGTGGACTGCGCTCATGAGGCACGCCGATCGATGAGATTCAAACATAACGTTAAACGGAGAAAGATAACGTCACACATAGTGCTAGTGCATCAGTCAGTGCTAAGTAAAGGTATATTTGACGTTCAACGTTCGCTGTAAACCCTCTCACTGGGCCCTATGGTAGTCAGACATGCACAAGCCAATCACATATACTATTGCGCCCTGAGCCACGGCACACGCACACAGGCACGTGCACACACACACAAGGGCACACAGCGACACAGTACGGGGCAGGATCCGTTTAGTTTAAGAAGACACTGACTTCCTATTCCCGCCCACGACCGGGCTATCCGGTGCTTCGCTGCACTGCTGGTTCGCACTACCACCCTCACAGGCGTCTACATCGCCATCTGCATCTCGCTCTCTATCTCTGTCACTATCTCTATCTCTATCTCTATCTCTATCTTTATCTCCGTCTCTATCTCGGTCGGTATCTATGCCTGTGTCCCTGCTGGGTGTCGCACTCTCCTCTCTCTCGCGCTCTCGCGCGCGTTCTTCCCGCTCCAACCGCCGCTTCTCCTTAGCAGTGTCCAGCTTCTCGCGATCGCTCTGCTTCTGCTCCTCCGTACGCACCACGCGAATACCCAATGCCCCACTCACCAGTCGGTTGGCCACGGCTGTGGATGTCACCGGTCTTTCTCTGCGGAACATATCTGGTCCAGACCCAGGACGTCCACCCCAGCCACTTCCGCTGGCGCTATTGCCATTGCCATTGTGGTTAGTGGTTCTGTAACGCGTGCGGTCTGTGCCGTTTGGGTTTGGTGTGTGAGTGATACAAAATCGTCTAACTTTAAAACCCTAAAACCCTAGAAAGTCTGAGTGGGAGCGCTCGGATGCGCACGATGCGATTGTGGGTAAGTGTCATGGCTAGTGGAATACTTGGGGTTCAACATGCGAAAGGTACTATCCAACAGACACATCCTGGAACAACAGAACAAGCAGCGAACAGTATCGCCAATAAATAACAGTAGCGCAATACACTATCACACAGCAGCGACCAGAATGGGATATACCACCGAGCAGACACGGCATCAATACACGCGCAAGCCATTTGTAGCCCATAGCCACACACGCACCACAAAGAAGAATACACCCACTATACATGGCACACATACGAAGGCATGTGCATGTACAGGGCTGTGTGTTTTATCATACCGAACTTTCTCTGTGATGCCGTGGTGGCGTCTCTGAAAAGGTTGACCCCAATGGGCAGACTGTGCCTGTCAGCGTACACCGCATTAGCTGGAGTCAGCACCACAGCACCCCAGCAGAAGGTGTGACAGATACATTAGGTTAGTACTTCACTTGCTGGTTACTATGGAACAGCATCGTGTATATCTATTGAGGAAGGCCCAACAGCCGTGTGAATACTGACTGGTTGGCCGGCGCTGCAGCGCAATAGCAGACATGGAGCTCACTAAGGAGAACGTTGCGCATGCGTGTGTGTGTGCAGTCATATCCTAATGCAATATACCTGTCAGTTGCACTACCACAAGCATCGTGGAAGGCATGCAAAACATTCTAAGCCTCGACACTTATCTGAATGTATAGAAAGCATTCTAAGCCTCCCCACTTATCTTAATATATAGAAAGCATTCTAAGCCTCCCCACTTATCCTTATATATAAAAAGCATTCTAGGCCTCCCCACTTACCCCAATAAATAGAAAGCATTCTAAGTCTCTCCACTTATCCTAATTTATAGTAAGCATTCTAAGCCTCCCCACTTACCCTAATATATAGAAAGCATTCTAAGCCTCCCCACTCATCCTAATATATAGTAAGCATCCTAAGCCTCCGCACCTATCCTAATATATAAAAAGCATTTTAAGCCTCCTCACTCATCCTAATATATAGAGAGAATTCTAAGCCTCCCCACTTACCCTAATATATATAGAGTATTCTAAGCTTCCCTACTTACCCTAATATATAGAGCATTCTAAGCCTCCCCACTCATCCTAATATATAGAGAGCATTCTAAGCCTCCCCACTTATCCCAATATATAGAAAGAATTATAAACCTCCGCACTTATCCTAATATATAGTAAGCATTTTAAGCCTCCCCACTCATCCTAATATATAGCGAGAATTCTAAGCCTCCCCACTTACCCTAATATATAGAGAGCATTCTAAGCCTCCCCACTTACCCTAATATATAGAGCATTCTAAGCCTCCCCACTTGTCCTATTATATAGAGAGCATTCTAAGCCTCCTCCACTTATCCCAATATATAGAAAGAATTATAAACCTCCGCACTTATCCTAATATATAGTAAGCATTTTAAGCCTCCCCACTCATCCTAATATATAGAGAGCATTCTAAGCCTCCCCACTTACCCTAATATATAGAAAGCATTCTAAGCCTCTGCACTAATCCTAATATATAGAAAGCATTTTAAGCCTCCACACTTATCCTAATATATAGTAAGCATTCTAAGCCTCCCCACTTACCCTAATTCATATAAAGCATTTTAAGCTTCCCTAACCATCTTAATATATAGAAAGCATTTTGAAGCCTCTCCACCTATCCTAATATGCTTAGCAAATACACGACCACAAGAACCGTATAGGCATATAAAGCATTCTAAGCCTCGTCACCTACCAAGCTCGGCCGAGCGCATCACCGCTAAGGCGTGTGTATCATCGACCCAGCGGAAGTCCACATTGTGTTGGTACGGCTCCAGAAGGTCCTGTGAACGGAATGGACTAGCGTCACCATCGACAATCGAAACTGCACAGTGTGTGACTACGTATGTTGCTGAGTATCCCGCATGCATGGTGTGCCGTAATGACAGTATCTCAGGCGTGGGATACCGCAGAACGCAACCGTAGCAATAGTATATGGAGATATACGTGAGATGTGGCGAGATGTGGTGAGGTATAGTGGTACTCAGCGTGAAACTAGATCCACACTTCCCAGTCGCTCGACATAGAGACTGACTTGGCGTGGCCGTGCTTGCTGACTGAGTGCTGACTGGGGAATGCGTCGTGTGCCAAGAGCCACCCTGCTCCCTCGCATGGACAGGTAGTACTAGCGCAAAACAGTGCATACAGCTGATGGAGCACGCGCACGGAAAGCCGGTGCAACAAACCACTCACAGCAGTGTTTCTGTTTACCTAATGATTATGAGGAGCACACTACAGTATAGTTACCCTTAAGTCTTCGGTGGTGACGTCCGCTGAGAAGTCGTGCAGTTCCAGTACAGCGCTTGTCAGCCGTTTCAGGTACTCTCCTCCGCTGCTGTCTCCGTTGCGGTAGTCGCTGCGGCTGCTCTCATACCCTAGAATGTGGTGGGAAAGTCACGCATAAAAGAAGTGAATATCTGTTCTACTGGTGTCCAAGTCGAACACGCCAACAATCTGACAATCCGACAATTTGGCAATCGGACATTGCGATAATACGACAATTTCTGCATTCCCTACAGACGCGCACACGCTTTGAACAACACACTAAGCGGGATATATACCATCGTCCTGGCCGCCTACGTCGCTGTCACTACTACTTTCAAACGCGACGCTGTCATCCAACCCAGCATTGTTGATCAGATCCATGATCACAGACTGGCGCGACGGCGCCTTGCCGGTGTTCCCGCTTGCGAGCATGGGGATATGCTTAGCAGGCGATGTGGGAGTGGAGCGATACCTGCCGAGGGAGTGCGCATGTGCATTCGCCTGCGTATGCGCATGCGGGCGTACGCTCGAGGCAAACCCTGATGATGGTATCGCCACGGGAGAGCTCCTGGGCGACGGTGAATAGGACCGGTCGTATAGCTGCCGGTCTCGGATGCGGTTGTACTCCCACTCACTTCCACGATCACCACTGTCTCTGCCCCGCTCTCTGCCTCTCCTGTGCACGTCTGAGGCTCTCTCCGGACTGCTGTTACGCCCCTCTCTCCTCCGATACTCGGAGCTGCCATACGTCCTATCTTTGTCGTCGTCTTCACTGTCACTGGTGGTGTACGAGTCTTTGTGCCTATCACTCGGTCGGGCACTCACGGCATTCCTTGCTCGTCCGTCTCTGTCGGTTCCTCTCTGTCTGTCCCTGTCGTCTTCACTGTTACGGCGTCGTCGTGCGTCACTGCTGCAGTTTCTACTGCGATCCCTGCTGCGGCTCCTATCTCGGCTTCGGCTCCTTTCTCTACTTCTATTCCGTTCTCTCCTTCTGTTCCCGGCTTCGCCCATGTACAGGTCTCCCTGCGGGCACTTGTCCGTACTGTTAATCCCTCCCATGCTACTGCGCCGTTCTACGCCCGGGTGTCTGGTCTTAATGCCCAGCCCCTCCACGCTAAGAAGCCTCTCCACGCTCCCGCGTTTGGTCGCGGTGGCGTATTTATCTGCTGCCCTGAACCGTTCTGCGCTTCTATCTCTGTCTGTATCTCTTACTTCCTCTCTGTCTTCTTCTCTGCTACCATGTCTAAGTTCCTCTCTATCCCCATCCCTCTTCCGGCATACGCCCCGTTCACTCTCCCTATCGCTTTCGCGTTCATTCCCCCTCTCTCTGTCGCTTTCCATCTTACGCTCGCGTCGTCGTTCGCGCTGCTGTTGCAGCTCTAATGCTTCGGCTCTGGACCTCTCGGCCTTCAGCATGTCGCTCCGCCTCCTACCGGGTGGCTGGTACTTCGGTTGCTCGCATAGCACAGACACGCTTCCCCCTTCGCGATATCTGCGTCTATCGCGATCCCCGCTCCTTTCCGCGTCACGCTCCCTCTCCCTCTCGCGCTCTAATCTGTAGCGTTCGCGTTCCCTGGCACGCTCGCGCTGCTTCGCCTCCTCAATGGCCTCGTGTGCCATGATGCGCCGCTTCCTCTCTCTTTCCCGCAGCACCTCTCGGCTGACCATCATGTTGTCGTCGTAGCTTCGGTCACACTCCCTGTCCTCGGCTTTCTTGTCTCGGCATCGCTCCTTAGCTCTCTCTGTGTACCCCTCTCCTTCACTGCACACATAGCCTGACTTGGGCAGTACATAGTCTGCCTGAGGCTCGTCCATACTCGCATAATCGTCACTGCCAGCGCTGCCACTGTGTGTGCTGTCGATTGATTCCGCCCCATTTGCCGGCGCATCTCTAGCCCCACTTCCCCACCCACCGTCAGACTGTGATCCATAGCTGGACGCCTTCTTGGTTGGTCTGGCGCTACCCCAGGTATTCGCGCTGACGGGAGAACTGGCCACACCCATGCGCTCTCGCACACTGTAGTACGCCATTTCAGTGCGACTGCCACTGCCACTCACACCTCCCACAGCCCGTTGCCGGTCTCGGTCTCGGCCTTTGTCGCCGTCGTCTCGTCTGTGTGATTCTCTGTCTCTGTCTCTGTCTCTGTCTCTGTCTCTTTCGCGTTCGCTGTCCGTGCTGCGTATCCTATGGTACGGTTTGCCTCGCCCGTCATCTCCGCCTCTGTGTGCCAGCGAGTCAGCGTTGACCTCCGCCGCCCGGCTTACGCTCCGGTTGTCGCTGTCGTTGCCCTTCGCGGGACTGTTAGACCGCCTCGCCTGCTGAGACTGCGAATACGACTGTGACCGTAACAGCGCATTCGCAGCCCCATCTCTAGCCGTATGGTCGCTACCCTTTGTTCCCCTGGACTGCAGACGCTCATGGGCCTCCACCCTCTCCCGCGCACGAGTATCCGGGTGGCGATGGTCTGTATCCACATCGGCCGCCCCCGTTGCCTCGTCCATAGCGCCTCCAGTACCAGACCCCGTGCTTCTGGTCCGTTCGTAACTGTTACTGCTTTTTGCCCTAATCGTCATTGCATCGTCTCTCTCTACATAGCCACTGTCCGCCCCTCGTGCGCGATGGTCTTTGGGGCCGTTCGCAAACAGATTGCGTGATAGACCGATCCGTGTGCTTCTGCCTGGGTTGGCGGCTTCGTCGCGTGCCGTGTCGTCGTCGCGCGCCTTCCTACCCTCTCTGGCAGGAGGGGGTGCATTTGTGACGCGTGTGCCTGTGCTTACGCCTACGTCTTTGTCTCCGTTGGCGGTGGTACTATCCGCTGCGTGTCGGTGTGTTTGTGTGTCGTTTGCGGTCGATCGATCATCCCCCACAGGCCCCACCGATTTCCTGCTGGTAGTCCGGCTACCACTCGTAGGTGTGCGGTGCTCTCCATCAGGTATCTGAGTTTTGTGCGCGTGCTTCCCCTTAGTAGAAGTCCCCTGTGTCTGTGCATTTACCACCACCGCCTCTACAGCCGCCTTGTCTGAGTTGCTGGCGCTGTCTACATCGTGGCTCGTCTTGCGCACAGGTGTCTGCGGTTTGTCCCGTGCGCGTTCCTTCTCGCGGTCTTTCGCCTTCTTACTGCGTTTCCCACCCCTGCTCTTGGCTTTCGCGGTTTGGCTCATCGGCACCGTGCTCGTACTAGTGCCAGTGTTCGTGCACGACTGATTCTCGACCGTCTGGCTACCACCTGTGACCAACGCAGAGTTTTGGTGAGCTCGCTCCGGATTGTAAGCTTCGGCACCGCCACCGGGAGTTGACAGGATGCCGCAACCAGTATCACGTGCCTTATGGGTAGTCGATTGTGCTGAGTGTGGCATTGGTTTCACCTCTGTACTTGATATCCCCACAACGGTTCCCTCGTCTTTGGAGCGTGTGTGCTTCTCTTTCGCGATCGATCTCTTGCTCGTACTGGTTGTCATAGCAACCCCTCCACGCTCGCCTGGGTCTGTAGTGGCACTAGCACCCCTTTGACTACCTGTTGGTGTTTTTTTGCGCTTCCCTTTCTCAGACTTCATATTCGAGGGCGCCGCTGAGCCCATGTCCGTGTCCATATCCCCCGCGACACCATCCTTAACCGTTGAGACGGTCTCCTTAGTAGCGGTAGGCAGAGCGTCGGTGTCTCCAACCCTCCTGTTCACATTGGTTCTACCGTTCCCACTGGAACTTCGGTACAGATCGCTCTCTCTAATCGCCTGCCCATACAGTAGATCGTCCTTTCTCTGTTTGTGAGCAGCATCGTCTCCAGCGGTTGATATATGGTTCTCGTCTACAGCTGGTGCGTGATGCGCCTTAGATCCTTTCACCGGTTTCCGAGTCTAGTATTGAGAGAATGCAGACGATAGAGGCAGAATCGGGGTTAGTCGAAATACTCTTGCACTCAATAATCTCTGATCCGAGTCCTATATAAGCATATATACGAAGATCTGGCAATGGCCCAACACGATTGACACAATAAGAGCCCTTTGTATATATATGTGTGTGTGTGTGTGTGTATATACGTAAGTATACACACACACACAC
>NW_014040298.1:15994-20057 GCF_001186125.1 Sphaeroforma arctica JP610 | reverse complement strand
CTAAATACAAACATATATTCATATATATATATATATATATATATATGTAAATGACGAGTGGCGTCTAGATTTTCATTGACTGGTGAATTGAGATCATGGACACCTTGCTGCCTTTTACCGCTCACAGGGATGCCTATAATGTCATCCAACGGTACATTGATCTGCAGACGCGCAGTCAACAAGACGACCAGAAAGTGGTGGAGGCACTGAAGGACATGGCTGAAATTCTCGTGTGGGGCGACCAGAATAACCCCAGTGTCTTTGAGTAAGTGTTTACCATTAACGTACCAGATTGAGTATCATGGAAGTGACGGAATTTATAACTTTCTAGGGCTTCTTGCGTTGTGTATAGCCCTTTTTGGGGGTCTGGGTACGATATAACCATGGTTTTATATAGTCAAAGATTTACTATGTAGTGTGGAGTCTTGTGTACCATTTCAATGCCCAGACATATGCACACTCTCTCGCAGCAGTCGAAGTATTAGGTTTGACAGGCTGTGATTGTATATGTATGTCGCCATATAAGTGGTATTTACTGTCTTCTGTAAGCACACACTAATATCGATGTTCTATAAGCACACATTGGTATTGATTTTTACTGTGTTCTCTAAGTACACATTGGCATAGATATTTCTCTCCAACGCCACGGCGTCTATGTTGTAGTACCGTGTATCTTAGCGTTCTTAGCCCCCACCCCCTGTCAAGTCGTCTGTATCTTCAATAGCGCTATGCCCAAGTCATACTGTGTTCTCCTTGCAAAGGTGTCTGCGCGTATTCTGTAGGCCTGGAGGTGAGCGGCGTCTCATAGTTTCCGTTTGACTGCGCTTATCCCGCTGCACAGCTTCTTTCTGGACAAGAACTTGTTTGTGCTGTTCCTAGAGCTCCTCAATATGAAGGGAGTGCCCTACGTCAAGATGCAGCTGCTGCAGTGCCTCAACATCATCTTCGAGAACATCCGTAATGAGTCATCGCTGTGTAAGTGCTATCGTCGTGGCAGTCTGACTATTCTGTACTTGTCTGACTGCGACACACGTGGTCGTGTCTACGCATGTCGGATTTACGACAAAAGATGCCTATCATATCTGCGCATGTCGGATTTACGACAAAATATGCCTATCATATCTGCGCATGTCGGATTTACGACAAACGATGTCTATTTTCTGTGAGTGCTCGGTAGTCTGTTCGTTCATTCTCTGAAGTCTCACCACACTCTTCCATAAAAGTAATCGTAAGGTTATATACCACTGGCACCCACATTCCCCTAGGAATAGGACTGGTTATAAGGTGTTCAATATAGGTGTGTAAAAGTTCACGCAAGTTTATACCACAGATTGGACCCAGAAGTACAAGTAAGCAAATATAATCATTCTCTTCCAGAAGATGAACAAATGGGGGTAGGAAATCTATGTGTAGGTGATTTGTACCACCGAGCGCCTGTTGTGTATCTATACTTTGCGTCGTACTTTGGCGCGGTCAAGGTTTCCCGAGTGGATGTATCGCTTGAGGGCTGAGAATGTTCCGCTAGCCTTGCATGTACATATCTGATGATGAATTAGTAGCCAATTGTACATATATTGTGATGAAAAAGTAGCCAATTATATATATATTATGATGAGGTAGTAACCAATTATACATATATTGTGTTAAAATAGTAACCAATTATACATATATTGTGATGAAATAGTAACCAATTATACATATATTATGATGAGTTAGTAACCAATTATACCAGTATTATGATGAAATAACGAAGTATACATATATTATGGTGAGATAGCAACTAATTATACACGTATTATGCTGAGTTAGTAACCAATTATACCTGTATTATGATGAAATATCGAAGTATACATATATTATGGTGAGTAGCAACTAATTATACATATCTTATGCTGAGTTAGTAACCAATTATACCTGTATTATGATGAAATATCGAAGTACACATATACTGCGATTTGTACTGTGACGTGATATCAATATTTCCAGAGTGCCCATAGTCCGGCAGTTACATAGTCACAATCTCAGATGTGCTTATGATTTAGGAGCGACATTGGGATGCTCTGTATGCGAGTAGTGGTCGGCTTTTCGGAAAGCTGCAACGTATATTGGGTTAAACCCCCTAAACACAAACCCTAAACCCTAGTATCCACCGTTACTTTTCCTCAATGCACACTGCATATGGCAAGTTTTGTGTCAGCGTATCGCGGATCGCACGATAGCGAATGGGCTCAGGTGTGGTGTTTGTGCTCATGGATAACCTCTGTCACATCACCCCCCCTGGCCACGCCACACACTCACGCCCACAGACTACTTCATGTCCAACAACTACATCAACAATGTCATTACGCACAAGTACGACTTCTCCAACGAGGAGATTCTGGCGTACTACATCTCCTTCATGAAGACACTGTCCTTCCGCCTCAGTCCGAGCACAATCTCCTTCTTCTACAACGAGGTATGTTCGCGTATGTTTGTGTAACCTTTAGCGTAGTAATCGCCACCACTTGTTGGGGAATAAGCATGTTTCGATGCCGAGTTTATAGACCATCTGCGTACACAGACGTACAGTCACCTATAGTTCGTCGTGTACATCGCAGCCATGTGTGTGGGTTTAATACCAGATGGCTTGCGTACTGGACCCATACGTTAATACACACCATATGTTCACAGTCACCGATGTCTGTAGTTTGTTCTGGCACTCTGTTGCTAACCACACACCTGTTAGTTAGAAGGTTAAAGGAATACGTCTTATCTCACGAGAAATGAAGGGTTTAAAAAAGTCAGCCCGATCGCATAGCACCAATCTCGCGCAAACTCTGTACACTGGTGTGCGCTGTGCGTCTTCATCGTAGCTACACTGGTGCCACGTGCTTCCTGGCAATCAGTTGCATGATATCTCAGTCCAATCGTTACATCGATTTAGAACTTGGGTTTTCTCTCCCCTGCATGTTCCCTGTGAACACGCGCCCTTCTCATGGCCTGAAGATGAGCTCTTCAACTCGGTGCTTGTTGTTTCATTTTCCGCAATTATATCTGCTTTGTCTTCTCTACGTGTCTGTATACACTACGCACAACGACCGTTATTTTTGGTACCAGCATCAAGAAGACTTCCCCTTATACTCCGAGGCTATCAAGTTCTTCAACCACAAGGAGAGCATGGTTCGCATCGCCGTCCGTACCATCGTATTGAATATATTCAAAGGTACGCGTTGCCTTCCCCTACAAATTTCTCGTACCTGGATCCCCGTTTATAAAACACTGCCAAGATGTCATAGAAGGATTGCATAGTTAATGCATGTTAAAACACTGCCACAATGTCATACAAGGATCACATGATTCACGCATGTAGAAGTAAGGAACAGGGCGTTGTGTATGTGCACAACCACGTGTTCGTTCACCCCTATTCCAGTACCTGGAATGTAAACCCGCTTCATCTCAGCGGCATCGCTGTAGTAGCTGGTATCGCCACCCATCCAATGAGACCAGGGCTTGTCATAAGTAGAATCTGCATCAAGTGGGAGGTAGTAAAGTAGTATACGTAATCAGACTCTATTGCATTTACCAGCCAACCCGTGGCGCTCGATAACTATGGCCTGTATCTACCGTCACCATACAAACGTAGTGGTTCCGCCGACCCAGTCATAGATACTCAACGGAGAACTTTTTAAGATTATGCACGTTCATATCCACACAACAGTACAGTTGAGCGCGTGCGCGCACAGGTGTGTCGTGCGCTTACAACTACTTCACAGCCTCACATCCCTTGTGTGTACCATTACAATACCAACTATCCCGCAGTCAATCTAACCCTCAACCCTAAGCCTTAAATCCTCACACTAAAAACCCTTTGTGTGTGTACCTATACCCAAGACCAACCACTCCGCAGTCAATCTAACCCAAAACCCTTTGTGTATATCTTAACCACTCAGCAGTCAATGTAACCCTAAACCCTGAGTGTGTATTTGAACCACTCCACAGTCAATGATCCGCCCACGCGAAACTTTGTGGGTGACGAGGAGCAGGCGCCGTACTTCTCCAACCTGGTGTGGTTCATCGGCAACCA
>NW_014040298.1:0-15532 GCF_001186125.1 Sphaeroforma arctica JP610 | reverse complement strand
TTTAATGTTAATGTTAATGCTCTTTGTACGTTGGTCGTGTGTAATGCCAGCTAACGTGCGCTTGTCATAACGGATGTGGATGTGTTGTGATACCGTCAATATTAATGCTTTTTGTACGTTAGTGGGGTGGGGCGGATACACCGTGTTGCCATTGCATCGTACTAACGGAAAGCCCTAATCGCAGCAGTGGATCGTTCAGTAGCACTGTAGTCGTACCTGTGGTACAGTGCACTTTGTGTAATGGCTCTCTGTAGGTGGGATGCACAACCCCTAAACCCTAAACCCTAATTGGGTGTGATCTCTTTGCGTTGTGCCTCGTGGCTACTATTCCACGTGTGTGGTGTGCAGTGAGACAACTAAGGCGCTCTCCCGCACACGCAGCGCACCAAGCACTGCCACGTGTACTGACGTACTGACGTGTCAGGTCAGCACACGTCCATACGATACATGTGCCTTCTCCTTCGCACAAAGTACCCCAGCACACGTCCATACGATGCATGTGCCTTCTCCTTCGCACAAAGTAACCAAGCACACGTCTATACGATGCACGTGCCTTCTCCTTCGCACAAAGTACCCAAGCACACGTCCATACGATGCATGTGCCTTCTACTTCGCACAAAGTACCCTGAGACATACATGTCACATCCCTACACTTGAGAACATCCCTACATTGGAGACCATCCCTACACTTGAGAACATCCCTACACTTGAGAACATCCTTACACTTGAGTACATCCCTACACTTGAGAACATCCCTACACTTGAGAACATCCCTACACTTGAGAACATCCCTACACTTGAGAACATCCCTACACTTGAGAACATCCCTACATTTGAGAACATCCCCTCAGTGTGTAGGCTGACTGGCGTTCCCTTTCTCCCGTCCTGTGCGCAGCCATTTGAAGATCGGTCGTCTGTCGGATCTCTTGGCGGAGCATCTCGATGTGCTGCACTATGTGAACGACATCTTCGAAACACCCGGAATTGATGAGATGTGTTTTAAACTGGCCAACCGCCTGTTAGACAACATGCTGGTGCCGCTCTATGTGTACAGCTTAAAGTCTGAGACCAACGCTATGGTAGGTGCTGCAGGTCTCCTGTCCACGCGCGTGTTGTAGTCCTCGTTCGTATCTGCCGGTTCTACATGCCAACGGAGTAACATGGCAAATACATGCCAGTGGAGTATCATGGCCAGCTCTCACATACTACACACGTACCTGACATTGTCTTCTGTCTGTAGTCAGTCATTGGATGGCGCAGTCTTGTTTAGTTGATCTGCGAAAGGGGTTTGTTTGTGGCATTGTTAACGGGGTGGCTGCTTGTTGGTGCTTGTGGGAGATAACACCTCATTAGACGTACAGTATTCCCTTGAGATCTATGCCCGTTCATCCGTACCTGCCGTTCAATACGTAAACGGTATAAACTGTCGAGCTCAGTGGAGGTGCACTGGCCGGAGTTTACGTCCCTTCAATTACTACAAATAATAGAGAAGGTGTTTATTTGATATAAACACTCAGTACATCCCATATACCTCTGTTTAGTGTGATCTCGAGCATCACAGCCACTCAAATTGCGCACAGCAACTCTTCACAATGGATTGACATGGCGTTATACTGCGGACTACGGTGTCACAATGCTCCTTACATATGAAAACATGTCTGAATATACAAATCTATACATATACACACATATATATATATACACTATATATATATATATATATTTACCTATATGTACACTATATATATATATATATATATATATTTATCTTACCTATACATGCAAACTTTTTACATCTCTCACCAGAATGACACATTGCCAACTACTCACAGGTTGCGGGAGAGCCGGCGCCTCGCATCTCCATGGTGACGTCCATGATCTTGCTTGCCCACGTGTTCAGTGTCTTCCGCCACTCATACCTACTTAATGGGCTGGCCGCTGAGTTGCTCAAGGTGGGTAGGATATCTATCACTATCCGTATCACCATGCACATCGTACCGTTGATGTCTTTGTCCTGATTGTCCCTGTATTGAGTATAGCCCATCTCTAGTACTGATTGTCCCTGTATTGTTTATAGCCCATCTCTTAGTCCTGATTGTCCCTGTATTGAGTATAGCCCATCTCATAGTCCTGATTGTCCCTGTATTGAGTATAGCCCATCTCTTAGTCCTGATTGTCCCTGTATTGAGTATAGCCCATATCTTAATTCTGATTGTCCCTGTATTAAGTATAGCCCATCTCTTAGTCCTGATTGTCCTTGTATTGAGTATAGCCCATCTCTTAGTCCTGATTGTCCCTGTATTGAGTATAGCCCATCTCTTAGTCCTGATTGTCCCTGTATTGAGTATAGCCCATCTCTTAGTCCTGATTGTCCCTGTATTGAGTATAGCCCATCTTTAGTCCTGATTGGCCCTGTATTGAGTATCCATCTCTTAGACTACTGCAGGGAGTTATATCTCTGCATATAACCCACCCACTACTACTTTAGTGTATCATATCTCTACATATAGCCCACCCACCACCACTACCTGACCCGCCTGTTAACCACCACTACCTAACCCGCCTGTCAACCATCAGGTGTCTGGAGTGGAAGAGTTGCGTCGCACACTGTCCCTCAGCCGAACTCCGTCGCAGCACACAGTGGGCAAAGGCGTTGACAGCGGCGCAGACAGTGGAACAGAGAACGAACGATCCACCAGTGACCTAGCAACAGTAACCGAAGGCGCACCTCTGAGCAATGCAGATAAGGGGAGGCGGGAAGAGGGGTGTGCAGACACGCATAGAGACGACACGCCAACAAGTGGTGGGGGTACTACGGGAAAGGGAGAGGATAGGGCGGGCGAGAAGAGGGAGGAGACAGCGATTGAGGCCCATGAGCGTAGTAGCCTGGACACAGACACGGCTGAAGCACACAACGACCGTACGCCCACGCCCACGCACACGCACACGCACACGCACACGCACACGCACACGCACACGGCACTCACTGACGACGGGGTAGAGGCCAGGGAGACGAGCAAAGAAGCAAACACGCACACAGCAGATGATGTAATGCCAAACGAAAACAACACACACACACCAAGTGATGCCCAGATATCAACAAACAACTTAGCAACACACGTCACAGCTGTCCTGGGGGGAGTGACTGTGGATTCGCCCTCAGGAGACGGTACAGTCAGACCAATCACTACCAATTGTAAGTATGTAAGGATGTATGCGTGCCGTTGTTTTGATTCTACCCCTGCATTGCAAGTGTTGAGTATGTGTTCTCTAGGATATGAGACGGATGTTATGGGTCAGACCCATCGCTACCAATTGTTAGTGTGTGCGGAGGTATATCTACGGTATGATAGTACACCCACATTGCAAGTGTTTCAAGTGTGTATTCTCTAAAGTGCGAGACGGTTGTTTTGTCATTGTGGAAGACACGGCTGGTCATATCGCTTGTAGCCTTGAATGTATACAGACACGATATGTGTCTGTCTTTGCACACATGCTCGTGATATGTATCTCCCTATGCACACGCTCATGATATGTGTGCACACATGTTACTATATGCACACATGCTCATAATATGTGTCTCAATTTGCACACATGCTCATGGATTCGATTCTGCGTGGATAGTGTGTGTGAAGTGACTTCTCCGTCTTCAGCTATAGCACGAACCGGTCCTAAAGCTAGCAAAAGCGGGTGCATTGGTGCAATATGTTATACATATGCGCATAAATACAAGTCCGTCTGTTGTGTACGAACATCTGGGGCGATGAAAGCTGGTCTTGCTGTATGGAAGATGCAAGTCAGACTATGGCTCCCGCACATACTGCTGTGCTGACAGACCCTTTGTAGGATGCCGTCGTGTGGAGTGTGCTTTTTAGCTGTGTGTTTGTGTACGTGCGTGCGTGTTTTTCTGTGTGTTTGTGTACACGTGTGCGTGTTTTTCTGTGTGTTTGTGTTCGTGTCTGCGTTCGAGGCACATGTTGTAAGTGTACAATATGGTCGTGACATCCTCTGAGTGCTCGGTATAGCCCTCAATAGATACCCTAACACCACTGGAACATTCCACATGCACGGTCCTTAGGCGTATCCACATATCTACTCCACACCAATCCACACATCTACCTCCCACCAACCGGTCTCGCTCACCCACCGCCGCTTGCACCCACGCAGCCAACGGCTACAACACACCACAGAACACCCGCAGAGGCCCACCCCCCGCCCTCAACAGTCCCTTCAAACACGCAACGGTGCTGTCCGCTCCTTCGTCACCCGCATTGGCCTCAGGGATGGGCACTCCAGACGCCATGTCATACCGAACACCCGACACGGCTAAGAGTCGCCTGAGGTAAGGTGCGAGACGACCTCAGGGGGTGGCGTGTGGCGTGTGAGGTGTGGGTCTGTTTGGTGTGGCGTGTGGCGTGTGAGGTGTGGGTCTGTTTGGTGTGGCGTGTGGCGTGTGAGGTGTGGGTCTGTTTGGTGTGGCGTGTGGCGTGTGAGGTGTGGGTCTGTTTGGTGTGGGGTGTGGGGTGTGGGTCTGTTTGGTGTGGGGTGTGGGGTGTAGGTCTGTTTGGTGTGGCGTGTGGGGTGTGGGTCTGTTTGGACAGGGAAGGGTGTTATAAAGTACGTGTTGTGTTCGTAGGGAGTGGTTTGGATGGTGCGAGAGGAAGCTATAGCGCAGGTTTATTTGCTGTAAGGGGCCGATTTGAACTCGGTTAATCAGACCGGCATGTGTGAAGTGTAAGTTATTAGATATATGTGAGTGTTGCTGAAGTACGCGGGAGCAGGAATAGACGGATATTGATATGAACGGGTGCTATAGACAGGGCCACTACTATATCTATAATATATATGTCTATACATACATACATATATATTTATATATGTATATGTATTTATATTTTTTAATATATATATATATGTATGTATGTATATATATACATTTATATGTTGACATTTGCATATATATATATACCGTGAATACCCCTCCTAGCACCCCGAGTTTTGTGTATGGATTAGTTCTGCAGGAATTAATAGCACACTGTGAAAGCAGTCTGTGGTAGTGAGTGTGTCATAACAGCACCTCATTGAAGCACCCCTACCCGTCTGCACTGCGTTATACAGAAGATTCGGTCCGCCAGAAAAGATCATTGACAGTCCCGTGGTATCGATGGAACGTTTAAACGTTAACAGTCGCCCCACCAGTGCAAAGGATCGCAGCAGCCGCATGGCCTTCTCAAAGGGGTTCGCACATGAGGACGCGGAGGGTCTAGAGGTTACCATGACAACCACAGCCAATGTGAGCGATCCGACTACGCTGTCACTGAGTAGGAAGACGTCCATGACCGTGACAGGTGTGCAATACGTGTGGTGTGGTCAGGCAGATGTGCGGGGATGTCCATATGTGACATTGTTGACTTGTACATTCACTAACAATACGTGTGGTGTGGTCAGGTAGATGTGTGGGGATGTTCATATGTGACATTCTTGACTTGTACATTCACTGATGTGTACGTGTGGTGTGGTCAGGTAGATGTGTGGAAATGTTCACATGTGACATTCTTGACTTGTACATTAACTGATGTGTACGTGTGGTGTGGTTAGGTAGATGTGTGGGGATGTTCATATGTGACATTGTTGACTTGCATATTCACTGATGTGTACGTGTGGTGTGGTCAGGTAGATGTGTGGGGATGTTCATATGTGACATTGTTGACTTGCATATTCACTGATGTGCACGTGTGGTGTGGTCAGGTAGATGTGTGGGGATGTTCATATGTGACATTGTTGACTTGTACATTCACTGATGTGTACGTGTGGTGTGGTCAGGTAGATGTGTGGGGATGTTCATATGTGACATTGTTGACTTGCATATTCACTGATGTGTACATGTGGTGTGGTCAGGTAGATGTGTGGGGATGTTCATATGTGACATAGTTGACTTATACATTCACTGATGTGTACGTAAGTGTGTCTTGGGCACCTCACGACTATTCGTATCTTCTGAGTCATTGGAGCCATGCACGGTGTCCTCATTTAACATGCATCTCCAGGGTTTAGGGTTTACGGCGGTTTGTTGTTTGTAGTTCCGACGTCTGTGAATGTGAGGTGTGTCAGGTGTCTTATATTCTGGTTGACTGTGAGAGCTTTAGAATTCCGGGGCTGCTGCAAGTCAGGGGTGTCATCTCTCTCTGACAGCTGTCGCCGATACACTCAGTACGAGAGAGTACATACGTGCACCTGCGAAGAGAGTACATACGTGTACATGCGAAGAGAGTACATACGTGTACATGCGAAGCTCAGTACGAGAGAGTACATACGTGAACATTACATGCGAAGCTCAAACCTCTAAGCAAACGGTCCACATCAGCAACTCACATCGAGTGAGTGCACAGAATGAACCTCGTGGATGTCACGGCATGTGCGGACCTTTCTCAGTAAGCCTGCTTGGTCATGGTATGAAACTCACCCTCACACATATACCCCACCCCACACAAACGTAACCCACCACACACAAACAGGGAACGAGCGATTATACCGAGACGCAGTACTGCGAGCTATAGACTGCGAAAAGGACGAAACCGTGACGCTGAGTGCGCTATGTTTTGTGTACAGCATCATCTCGTCGCCATTGGTGGAAAGCAACATACTGACGGCCGCCCGATGGCTGCCCAAGAAGCGAGCAATCGCTGAGGAAGGAATCGCTGCAGAGGTACTGGGGTGTTTGAGCTGAGTTGGTGGTTACTATGACACCTCTTGTGTATGGTGACAGGGGACGGCTAGGGTTTTTGGGTTGCTATGAAACCCTCTTTGTCTGAGGACATGGGAGTGCTGACTGTACTTGTAATAGTGGGAGACATTTGAAGTTGTTGTGCTGTGGCCAGAGCTTTGTAGGGGTTTAGACTTTCACTGCACTCTTCGCCGTGGCTTGGTTTCGAGTCGTGGTGTGAAAATATCTGCCCGTGGACAACAAGCGTGCGTCATGAGAGATATATATATATATGTGTGTGTGTGTGTGTATGTATATGTATGTATGTATATATATATATATATATATATATTAGTATATATATATTATTATATATAAATTATATTATATTGTATATGTATTTATATATATATATATATATGCACATTATATGCACATTATATGCACAAGCTCAAATCTGACTCGTATTTCAACTACCAATACGGAACAGACGGAAGAACCCACTACAGAGTCTAGCACGGCGAGACGAGATTCCTCATCACCCACAGTCGGCGATGGAGTGTCGGAGGAAGCAGAGATGCGATTACCACGCTTGCCATCGTCCCCGTCGTTTAGTCAAAGCATGTTCACATTGGTACGGCTGGTTGGTAGTCACATGGAGATGCGTCTACACAGCTACACACACGCAAGCGAGCATTGATTATCGGTCATAGACGTACTGTTGTGTGGATCCGTTCTTTTGTGCTCACGTGTTCCGTGGACGCTTACATGTACATACTGTTTTTATTTTTCTATTTACAGGATTTTTAATTTATATTTTCATTTTTTTATTTCTCCAGTCGACGATATCATACAGCGCGGAGTTGGTTGAGAGAGCCATCGCAGTACTCCGGGAAGGCAAGTCAATGGGTTGATGTACTTATCATGTGGTAGTAAAGTCATTGGGTTGGTGTACTTATCATGTGGTAGGAAAGTCAATGGGTTAGTGTACTTATCATGTGGTAGTAAAATCAATGGGTTGGTGTATTTATCATGTGGTAGTGAAAGTAAGTTAATGGGTTGGTGTACTTATCATGTTGTAGTAAAGTCAATGGGTTGGTGTATTTATCATGTGGTGGTGAAGGTAAGTCAATGGGTTGGTGTACATGTCATGTGGTAGTAAAAATCTTTGTGCCAAATGCTGACTTACTACACAGCGCGAATATGCACGTGTTCACTTGCACCTTAGGTGACGTATTATTCCAGGGTATACAATCCTTATTTGACACCAATCGAATGTATACGATTTATACTAGGACCAATCTGTATACGATTTATACTAGGACCAATCAAATGTGTGCGATCTATACTAACACCAATCAAATGTATGCGATGTATACTAACACCAATCAAATGTATACGATGTATACTAACACCAATCAAATGTCCCGTGTGTACGTCACTCTCCTTCCAGGCGTTCTTCATGGTGTAATTAGTTGGGTCCTTTTGCATGCATATCATTACACATGTTTGCAACACTTGATACAGATACGTGTTCTTCACTAACATTCATTTGACACACCTTAACACAGGGTGTAAGATAAAAAAGACACTTGATCTTCACTCATTTAACACACCCTCACACAAGGTGAAAGATATTATAGATACTTATCTTCACTCGTTTGCCATCACACCTTCACACAGGGTGTAAGATATTATAGATACTTATCTTCACTCATTTGCCATCCCACCCTCACACAGGGTGTAAGATAAACAGTGAGGTGCGCCAAGTGACCATCCATGTGGCTGCCAAGGTCATCCGCGAGTTGTGCTACTTCGAAGGCACTGACGCCTGTCTCAGGGCGAGGCATATTCAGAAGCTGAAGGTGTGTGGTGGCGATGGTTGTGTACGCGGCATTACTTATGACTCAGCATGTAGTTTGTGTTAATAGAGTGTTGGCTGTGATATAGTCCGTGATCATTGCTTATGACTCAGCATGCAGTTTGTGGTACTACAGTATTGGCTGTGATATAGTCCGTGGTGTGGGTCTGTGGGTTGTGATGAGCCGCATTGGGCCCTGAGAGCGTATCAAAGCACCGACACTAACCTTTGAAGCCTCGCCCAATGTGAGGGATGGGCGGACTTCCCTGTATCCTTACGCTGCACTGTCCCAGTAGTGGTAGAGCGTGTACTGTTTGTGCTGGCTGTTAACCATATACGTCCATGCAGGCGTGTTCTTCTGCCGTTGTCTGGTTGTTTATGTATGTGATCTCTTTAGTTATATATACATCTTGGTTGTTTATGTATGTGATCTCTTCAGTTTTATATACATCCCTTGTCTGGTTGTTTATGTATGTGTTCTCTTTAGTTATATATACATCCCTGTACCTACCACACAGTCGGCGCACGAGACCGCACAGAGTCAAGTGGCCACGCTGTACCGCACCCACGCGAGTGCCATGATCCTGCCAATGGTTGAGGCTGAGTATCAACAGAAGGAGCTGCGCATGCAGACGGTGCTCATGCAACCCCACATACTACTGCCGGCTACCAACACACCCATGACAGGTGGGTGGGTGCATGTACTAGTGTGTGTGATTTGTGAGGTGTGGATGTAGTTACTACACCCATGACAGGTGGGTGTGTGCATGTTCTAGTGTATGTGTTTTGTGAGGTGTGATTGTAGTTACTACACCCATGACAGGTGGGTGTGTGCATGTACTAGTGTATGTGTTTTGTGAGGTGTGGTTGTAGCTATTACACCCATGACAGGTGGGTGGGTGCATGTACTAGTGTATGTGTTTTGTGAGATGTGGTTGTAGCTATTACACCCATGACAGGTGGGTGTGTGCATTTACTAGGAGTATACTGTTTCACGGCATATGTTATGTTTTGCGAGGTGTTGTCTTTATGCTCACCCCTGCGTGTCTACTGGCGTTGGCGTTGGCGTTCTCCTTGATTCCGTCTTGTGTGTGTGCCTGCAGGTGCATGTTTCTTTGTTATTCTTTGTATCATGATTGGTTTAGTTTCCCTCAGTGCACTCATCTGTTGTTGTCTTCTCCTGTGCACTGTTTGTTTGTTTGTTTTTGTTTGTCCCTGTGGGGGTGTGTGTATTCGCAATGGGGTGTCTATCACTTCCAGGCTGTGGCCGAGAGTGTAGTACTGTGTCGTGTGTGTAAATCTGAACACGTAAGAGTGTAGTACTGTGTCGTGTGTGTAAACCTGAACACGTAAGAGTGTAGTACTGTGTCGTGTGTGTAAACCTGAACACGTAAGAGTGTAGTACTGTGTCGTGTGTGTAAACCTAAACATGTAAGAGTGTAGTACTGTGTCGTGTGTGTAAATCTGAACACGTAAGGGTGTAGTACTGTGTCGTGTGTGTAAACCTGAACACGTAAGTGTATAGTACCGTGTCGTGTGTGTAAACCTGGACACGTAAGTGTGTAGTACTGTGTCGTGTGTATAAACCTGAACACGAAAGTATCTGACAGTGCGTGGAAATGTAAACGAATGTGATAACCACCCACGTCCGACCCACCCGAGTCAGTACACAGTTGTGCTTTTTACTGTCTCATTTGACACCAGTTAGTAATGCTATCATGGCAGCCTCAGAGGAGACTGTCAGCCCATTGAGTAATCACAAATGGCAACAAGCTCATCCGATGCTGTTGTGAGTGCACACGTTCAATCCCTCACAAGCATGAGTCAAACATGAGTCATGCCAGATCTCGTTTTTTTTCCGATGGTTGCGTGAGTACCGTCTCCTCATACACACATGGCGATGTCGCTGAGGTAGGCTTCAGCCAAAGGTAACGCCCGAGTGCTTTGTATAACGAGAACCGTCTGAGCTGACACTCATGTGACCGTTGGCATCACTACCTCTCCCGTGCCACACAGGCATTCACCTCAACTACCGCATACCCAACGGAGAGGTCGAGCGGTGTCGCAAGGCCGTCCACAGCTTCCTGCTCATCCGTAAACTCTACTTACAATTGGTGTGTGGAAAAACTCGTGCGTAAACCCTACTTACAGTTGGTGTGTGGAAAAACTCGTGCGCAAACCCTACTTACAGTTGGTGTGTGGAAAAACTCGTGCGTAAACTCTACTTACAATTGGTGTGTGGAAAAACTCATGCGTAAACTCTACTTACAATTGGTATGTGGAAAAACTCGTGCGTAGACTCGACTTACAATTGGTGTGTGGAAAAACTCGTGCGTAAACTCTACTTACAATTGGTGTGTGGAAAAACTCATCCGTAAACCCTACTTACAATTGGTGTGTGGAAAAACTCATGCGTAAACTCTACTTACAAATGGTGTGTGGAAAAACTCATCTGTAAACCCTACTTACAATTGGTGTGTGGAAAAACTCATGCGTAAACTCTACTTACAATTGGTGTGTGGAAAAACTCATCTGTAAACCCTACTTACAAATGGTGTGTGGAAAAACTCATGCGTAAACTCTACTTACAATTGGTGTGTGGAAAAGGCTCTAATTTCAAGTGGGTGGTATGAACCCTTCTGTCGTATACTGGCTTTGTCTGTGGCATTATTTTTTTACTTGAATAGAAGGCTGTTACGTTTGTGGCAAATCTGTTCGAAAGGTGCACAGTGCCATTTCCATCTTCAGAACCCCTAAAACCCTAAAACATGTTAAATCTGCATGAGTGTCGCTGATGTTACTTCCACGTGTACGTTTTAAGGTTTAGGGTTTTAGTACGTGTACGTCTGCGGTGCATCGCATGTTAATTCTGCATGAGTGTCGGTGATGTTACTTGCACGTGTCCGTCTATGTTACCTCTGCATGAGTGTGGCTGATGTTACTTCCACGTGTACGTCTATGTTAACTCTGCATGAGTGTCGTTGTTGTCGCTCGTTCAGATATTCTACTAACCACAACACCCTCTGCCGTTGATCTCTATACGCACTACTTCCCTCTGACGGCGTACTGTGATTGGTGCGGCGGTGACTGTGGAATGGGCTGCGTAGATTCGCACGGCTGAGGATATGTTGCCTTTACTCGCAGAAGTTAATGAGCAAGAGCTTCTCAATCAACAGTTAGATCTGAGTATGTTTCCATCAACAATTAGATCTGAGTATGTTTCCATCAACAGTTAGATCTTAGTATGTTTCTATCAACAGTTAGATCTGAGTATGTTTCCATCAACAGTTAGATCTTAGTATGTTTCTATCAACAGTTAGATCTAAGTATGTTTCCATCAACAGTTAGATCTGAGTATGTTTCCATCAACAGTTAGATCTGAGTCTGTTTCCATCAACAGTTAGATCTGAGTATGTTTCAATCAACTGTTAGATCTGAGTATGTTTCAATCAACAGTTAGATCTGAGTATGTTTCAATCAACAGTTAGATCTGAGTTTTTTTCTTCAAAATGGATTGGTCTCTAGATTGTTTGTGCGTGTCTTCGGTGTGCACCTGTCACTTACGTGTGCCGTCAGTTTTGTGAATAGATTTCAGTTATTCCGACGATATCCCCGGTGAATATGCACATACACCTTTAAATATCTCTGACAGACCATAGGGATATATCTCTATAAGATAGTTAGTGGATTGTGATTACGCTTTGTGGTAGCCATGCTATGCTTCTTCCTCACTAACTCGACAAACCAATGTACTAGACATACTCAATTGAGATCGGTTGCTACAAGATAGTTCTTTGATTGTAGTTGCGCTCAATAGCTGATACTATTCCGCCTATTCTCGTACTTCCAATTGCTATCCTTCTCTTGTCAACTATCGACGTGTTAACAAAATCCCACACCCTCACAGACGACGCAGACCTGATGTCGTGTCGAGTGATTCAGTCAGATAAGCCTTTGGGCGCGCACAGATTTCTCGTCATCGACCCTGAGCGCTTGATATTTGTAGAGCCTGACAAGAGTACGTCCCGTGTATTACTTTCGTATACCTCGTGATAGTTGTGTATTATGCTTGTCAGTCGTGTCTCAAGCATTTGTCAGCATTGACATGTTAACAACCATACTTGTCAACGCAGACGTGTTAACAACCATCCTTGTCAACGCAGACGTGTTGACAATTATGCTTGCCAGTCGTGTCCCAAGCATTTGTCAGCATAGACATGTTCACAACCATCCTTGTCAACGCAGACGTGTTGACAATTATGCTTGCCAATCGTGTCTCAAGCGTGCGCATAGTTGCTATGTTTGGTTATGGCAGGTGAATTACGCGTCCATGAGTTATTGTTTATATAGCCTACGTAGGCGTGCGCATAAATGCTATGTTTAGCTGTGGCAGGGGAGTTATGCGTACATGAGTTATTGTTTAAATAGCCTACGTTAGGCATATTGGAACGATAGCACGCGTTCACACTCGGGCGTGTGAGCTGCCAGTCTGCAGTTGTATCTTCCCTATGGCGTATTATATCCGTTACTATCAAACACGCAGCATGTACGTCTAACTATAGCGTTGCCGTCGACCATATGACCATACTTGTTGGTGTGTTGATGTAAACATACACATGCTAGTTCTTGCTACAACGCTACTTCTGAACAACGACGGCTGAGTCGAAAGGTGATAGGTGATTGCGATGTACAGCCAATTCTCCCGCGAATCCCATCCTAAATTCGGCTTACCTTTAATTGAGCTGTTGAGATGTTCGGTAGTCTTATCCGTTTCTTCGATTACAAACCTTTCCCTTTATCTACAGAACAATTGGGCTGGGGGGTGGTTAAGGTGGCCAGTGACTTGCAGCACGTGGACATCACACCCGACAGTGGCAACCATGTAAGGTTTCGACACGTGTTTGTTGTTGTTCTTCTTCTTCTTCTGCTTCTTCATTTTGCACGCATCCTCCGGCCATGTAGTGATCTCACTGCAGGTACTAGTATATCCGTGAACCATTTTTTTATCCACAGATTTGAGTATAGAAATGCACAAGAAGAAGACTGGCGTATGGTACACTCATGCGCGTCGTGCGTGGCAGTTGCGACACTTTAGCTCGAGACGGGTGCAGTGAATGTGTTAGAAGAGTTGCATTGACGTCCGTTGTGTTGGTCTGCCCGTCGTTGATCATGCGTTCAATGTGAGTCCGCTCTATCGCTTGTTGGGTAGTACTCCCACTGTGTGTCTTACTTACTGGTCTTGGCCTATGCTGGGTAGTACTCCCACTGTGTTCCTTACTTACTGGTCTTGGTCTATGCTGGGTAGTACTCCCACTGTGTGCCTTACTTACTGGTCTTGGTCTATGCTGGGTAGTCTCTCACTGTGTGCCTTACTTACTGGTCTTGGTCTATGCTGGGTAGTCTCCCACTGTGTGCCTTACTTACTGGTCTTGGTCTATGCTGGGTAGTACTCCCACTGTGTGCCATACTTACTGGTCTTGGTCTCTGCTGACTGAGTCTTCACAAGCGTAGGCAACCATTGCAGCTGTCACTGAGCTAATCCATGCTTCCTTCCATACGCCTGACGAGTAGAGAGTGCTACACGTGGTGATTCAATCACCTCCGCGAGGGTATGCTCCTGGCACGAAGAATGTTCTGAGGGTTGTCTTTGAGGATCATCTCAGGGCGGCGGCTGCCTCGTAAGTCAAGCCTGCAGTTTGCCTTGAATACCTTTAATCTTAGTGGTTATTAACTATTACATTTTATCGTGGTGGTTATTACATTTCACCGTAGCAGTTATTACAATTTATCGTAGCATTCTTGGGTGTCATGTCCTATTTTTTTGTACGTACATAATTTCAACCACCGCTGCACTTCAGCACATAGTTCTGTAGCTTTGAATGAGTCATGGGTCTGGCATGGTTACAACAATGTCCCAGGACTCTTTCAAGACGTTTAATTGTTGATATTTTTACCGGGTGTTCAACTGTTGATATTCTTTACCAGATGTTTAACTGTTGATATATTTTACCAGATGTATAACTGTTGATATGACATTGGGCCGTTCCTTCATTGTAGGCAACATCTGCAGCAGGCCAACACCGAATTGCAACAGCTCAAACGAAAACGCCTCGAAACCCTTCTGGGATTGTATCCCGAAGACCACTGAGAAATAAAAATATAGTCAAAACACACCGTGATAGACGTACTTGTATAAAAATGCAGTAAAAACACACACTGATAGACGTAATTGTATAAAAATATAGTCAAAACACACACTGATAGACGTAATTGTATAAAAAATATAGTCAAAACACACACTGATAGATGTAATTGTATAAAAAATATAGTCAAAACACACACTGATGACACGTAGTTGTAGAAGAATAAAGTCAAAACACACACGGTTAGACACGTAATTGTATCCCGAAGACAACTTAGACATAAAAATATAGTCAATATACACACTGTCAGGTATGTAATTGTATCCCTAAGACAACATGGACATAATAAAATAGTCAATATACACACTGTCAGATATGTAATTGTATCCAGTAGACAACTTAGACATAAAAATATAGTCAATATATACACTGTCAGATATATAATTGTATCCCTAAGACAACTTAGACATAAAAATATTGTCAATATACACACTGTCAGATATGTAATTGTATCCCTATGATAATTTAGACATAAAAATATAGTCAATATACACACCAATTACTGTCAGATATGTAATTGTATCCCTAAGACAACTTAGACATAAAAATATAGTCAATATATACACTGTCAGATATGTAATTGTATCCCTAAGACAACTTAGACATAAAAGTATTGTCAATATACACACTGTCAGATATGTAATTGTAGGCCTAAGACAACTTCGACATAAAAATATAGTCAATATACACACTGTCAGATATGTGGTTATATCCCTAAGACAACTTAGACATAAAAATATAGTCAATATACACACCGATTACTGT
>NW_014040299.1:91147-100260 GCF_001186125.1 Sphaeroforma arctica JP610 | reverse complement strand
CCTAAAACCTAAACTAATATATATATATAATATATATATATATATATATATAATATATATATATATATATATATATATATATATATATATATATATTATATATATATATATATATATATATATATGTATATATATATATATATATATAAATATACATTGAATATATATATATAATATTCTTAATACAATCTAGAATGTACTACTGCTCACACCTATACAAACGCACAACTACTAAAATATATACACAGGATCATGAGATGGACAGTATAATCAACTAGCTGAGATTGAATATTACAAACGAACAAGGAAGCACAAATGAGCAGGGCAACCATGTTGACAATAATTCAGACGATGAGGATGGATCAAACATTGAATGCAGGGGACGCAAACCATTGAAGGATGGGTTAACCCCATAAACATTCTTCACCATCTCTCACACTCTGCGAGGTTTGGCTAAATGCATACGATATCTACTGACAGATTTGCATGTTGCATACGTTCTGCCAGGCAGGATCAACAACGATCCTATAAGGATGAGTTTTTCTATTATGCGCTCAATGGCTGGTGGTAATAGTCATTTGAATATCATATCTAAGCGCACAAAGAACACTTATCACACGCGCGATGTACGACATATGCAGGAATGTCGATCAAAGTCACAATCGTGAACTCTTATAAGTTGTTATTCGATGGACTCCAAGCTAAAACAGATCAACTGGAATGCGCGCAAGCCGATGCACTGAGACAAAAGTGGATACACTTACAGAATTATGATAGTAGCCTTCGCAATGCTTCGATCCAAGACTCAACATCGCCGTACATTGCCGGCTACGCCGTTTGTAAGTTGCTCCGTAACTTTCCTGTAGATTTCATTGCGTGTCACAACAGTGTGAGTATGGGCAAAGGACTTGACGATGAAGATCGAATGTGTGTTGAGTATTCCAGCGCTCTAATAGCGCAGCTGGATTGGAAAAGGTTGACTTGGCCAACACGATCGGTTGTCGTGTTTCAGGTTTAGTTTTGAACGTTATTGACTGTATAACTGAGAACAAAGCTCTACTGGGTCATTTCAACGAATCAACGTATGTAAGTCGTGTCGGCTTAAGGGTGATACGGTCTGTTATGGAAAACAGAGTTAGTGCATGCAGCGCACTCGAAGAGTTGAAGATCACGTGTGGTATGTGCAGCAAAGACCGAAAGGTCACAATTGTAGCTCATCTTCTCAATACACTCTACAACATTGCTTGTAATAACATGCCCTTAGTCTTAAACAGAAAGTGCGCAGCAACTATAGTCACATTGAGCATGGTTAAGGCGAACAAGAAGAAAGGCAGGCCTACATCCCTTACTAGCACAGAAAACACAACACTTGTCACTGACAATTCTGGTAAGTGGACTTCAGGAAAGTGTAAAGACATACTTAGAAGCGTGAATGCACCCTTGAAAGGCGACATAGAAGTAATTCGACAACGCTGCGTACTACTCAAAGACTTACAAGCTCTTGGCGTTGGAAGTGTACTGGTGCTGAAGGTAGATGCAGCACGTCGACTATGCAATCAATTGGAGCTCGCCCAAGGGACTAAAGTGGAGATGGTGGAGCGCATCGGTAGGACGTTAATGAATCAAGTAGTACGGCAGCAGAACGACGCGTTGATAGCAGCCATAAGAGATGAGTAGCAACGAGGTAGAGCTACGAAGTTGACATAGATAAGCTTATTAAAGGATCGTCTAGTGTGCACGTGTGATTTTGGTTACTTTCCATAACCAATTTTTGCATCAGTCAATTATATTTTTTGCGTCATATATTTTCTTTGTCTCCAAAATTTGTACGCCAGATTTGTGTTGTCAGGCTTGTTTTATTTAGTAGGCTATTTACATATATTTATTTATTTTTAAATTAAAAAATGAGTGTGTGCGCTTTGATATTGCGCGCCAAAACTTTGTGACCTATTTATAGCACCTCTAAAATTAGAAATAAAAATCCTAAACCCATATTCTCTGATCAATCCCCTTTCCCCTTCTTTTTTTTCTCTTTTCCCCCCACCTGAAGGCACGCAAAAAAATCAAAAAGCTAACAAAAAACCATAGCCCTCTGAATAAAGGTCTGTTATATTTACGATTTCGAAACCTGATTTCTGCTCGCGACCCTAATCCAGAGGGCTGTGAAAAAACGCCACAAATTGTTCAATTTGGAGGGCTTAGGGCTATGGTCGTCAAACGTCAGCTGTAAACACTGCACACGTCCATTGCAGCACTTCACCCAGTTACAGCGAACCACAGCGACGGATCAAGTACTGCAATACACGTTAGACTATACACCCCACTACAATACACGTTAGACTATACACCCCACTGCAACACACGTTAGACTATATGCCCCACTATAATACACGTTAGACTATACACCCCACTGCAATACGCGTTAAACTATACACCCCACTGCAATACGCGTCAAACTATACACCCCACTGCAATACACGTTAGACTATACACCCCACTGCAATACACCTTAACATGAAAGCAAGATAAAGTGACGAGTGGCTCCTGGTTTTGATAGGCGAAACTCATTTCAATACAATACAACATCGGCGCATACTACTCATCTATACGTAGAGTAGAACTTATACAGACTATTAGATAAGTAACACGGATAGAACCAGAAGAGATGGCGAATATACATGAAGCAAGCAAAAAGGGAAATGTGGACAGAGTCCGAAGATACCTCGCACAAGGAATAGATGTCAACGATACCAGTGGAGAGGTAAGTTATGAGTTCAGTCAACGATTATAGTATGTGCAGATGACCTGAGAGCCACAAGTTAAAGTTATGAACTAATACTTGGGAGGAAAAGTGTCCGTGTATGTTCTCAGTGTCCAGTCCTATTGTTATATTGATTTTCATTGTGTCGTTTTGTTCTTATGGTATGAATTGACAAGGGGATTTTCAAATATATAGTCTCATTTGACAACTTCGTTTATAATAGTCGATATGTTCTATTCCCATTTTTGAAATGTTATATAATTATACTACCGCTCGACTGCTCAATCAGTTTCTTGTCGTTACCCCCTACAGTAGGATGTCGTGTTCTTGCTCATGCCTTAAGAATCATGGCTGCTGTGTTGCGTGCCTATTTGCTTTATTATTTTGCTGTACGACGTGTAGTCGACACATATTCAGTGAATGCACATTCGCAATATTTCAGGTGTGCTTCTACAGTCTATACGCATTTTCTAGTATCAATAATTATTTGGACAGGCATGTCTAATAAAGTACAGTGTTCCATTTGTAGTATGACTATGTGATTGGTTTATGCACACTTCTCTCGGTTGTGCAATTGCATCAGGAATTCAAAAGCTCCAACCATTTTCTAAGCTTTTGAGTAGGTGTGTAGAACATAAATGTGTCCAATCACAGTTGCATTTCTGATTTGGTCGAGGTGTGCAAGTGTTTGAAGCTTAAGGCGTAACAACGTATTTACAAGAATCATATAGCGTATGAGCCTCTTGTGGGGCCACCATACGTTTTGTAGCTGACTATTATCGTTCGCTAAATTCAACCTCATAGTTCTACGAGAGATGTGAACAAATATGCTCCTTACCTTGTTCCGAGGTTTTGGGTGTTATTTGGTCGTCACCTTTGCTTGGGGGAGATAGTTAATAGAGTATGAGACAATCGTCCCAACCACTCACTAAAGGATATCTTGCCACGTGCTAAGTTTGCGCTATTGATTATTGGACTGTTTTCGATAGGCACGGCGAAGATTGCCTTCTCACCTGCCCTGCTATGCAATCTGTGTGTGTTAGTTTGTGCCTGCGGTGTTCTCGTGTATGATCTGCTTGTCAATGGTAAAAAAATACTTTACCACACACGTTATGAGTTGTCATGAGTGTTTGATGTCAAGAGTCAAAGAGTCAACATATGAAGACCTCAAGAAGATATTCAAGAATCTCATCAAGAGTCACTCGTGTTCACTTTTTAGGAGTGGCTACGCAGACTGTGCCGTGGCTATGCAGCGAGTATGCACTTGCGGCCTGCGGGTGATTTTGTTTTTTTCATAGCCCCTCTATATGGACTAAAAAAGAAACAGGATACATATGTCACAATATTTAGGCCAATAGACAATAGCCTTCTTGTTCTATTTTCAGAAGGCTTTGAATTATGTGTGAGTTTGTTTATTTATTTATTACTATGTAGAGTCCACATGTGACGTTTATAAATATTTTTAGAATTCAAAATGGTGCACACAGCCAAGAACCGGGGTACACCACCCAATTTTCAAATGTGGATAACTTTTGATCGAACTGTCAAAAAGTTCCAAAATTTTAACAGTGCACTTGAAATTCTGTGAACTGTCCAAAAATGCAATAAAACCTTTTTGGCATATTTGAGTGATGCATGGTCAGATCTGAGATCCTATATCAGCCTAAATGACTAAAAAAAAGTGGCCGTCAGAAATTTCTGAGGCCAGACATCAGTAAGGTTCTGGCCATGGGGAGTTCAAATCCGAAGAGTTTGAGGCTCTCAGAGTACTGTGAGTCTGTGACACCTTCATATGGGTCAGAAAGTACATTCTGTAAATATGGCAAAATCTGAAAAGTCAGCTCCTGAAATAATGATGCTATTGAAAATTTATCCGACTCACATTTTTCGGGACGATGTGGGGAGCTCAAATCCGTCGAGAAATCCCGATTCGTGCCAATATTTGTGAAGCCTTCTAGCGGTGAACATGGGGTCTCGGTGTACCCCGGTTCTTGATTGTGTGCACCGTACTTTTAAGCCCTCATTTAGTCATTAGACTGTACGCGATCAATTCATCGCTTGCACTGTTGCACACACATGACCAGGCCCTTTCCCTGTCAAGTGTCGGGATAATGGCCCAGGCACTTCCCCTGCCGGGGTGTATCTATATGTCTACGATTTTCACAGTGCACCCCCTCGGACTCAGCATATCCCAGCACATGCACTATCAGGTCATCTCCGATTTGTCTACCGATCTAGTACTTCCCAATGGCCTGGGTGTGGTGTATTGGAGTGAGGGCGACTGTGTCTCTGACGACGATGTGAAAGAAGCGCTTGCTCCATTTAAGAATGGTCTAGCCAGAGGGTTATTTATGTTCGAAAGTACGCCCGTTAGCAACGTGTATTTCAACAACGTCCGCAACATCGTCTGCAAGTAAGCCTACCTTTTCCAATTGAAACCACGCCTCTAGGTACAAGATACAAAACAGTAGATGCTCATATTATAAACCAATCATTAGACTATGTGCACAAAAATTGTGTTATCGTCTCTTCTACAGATAACACGTTCTTATACTTCGATTGATTACTAGCATTATATATTCGTATATATATATATAATATATATATATATATATACAAATATGTATGTATGTATGTATATGTATATATACATATATATATATAAATATATATATTTATAAAGAGTATGTATGCATGTATATGTATATATAAATTCATATAATATATATATATATATATATATATATATGTATATTGATTTTATCATATATATATATATATATATATATATTATATATATAAATATATATCACATGTACTCTTTACATAATATATATATTGTATATATATATATGCCTTTGTATATATATGTATATATATATAAATAATTATATATATAATATAAATAAACATATATTTATATATATATATATATATATATTTATATTTATATATATGTGTATATATACATACTACATATATAAATATATATATATGTATATATATATACAAATTTATACACACACACACATATATATATATATATATATATATATGTATGTATATCGGAATGTTCTTTGTGATAGATACTTGTATCAGTTTCCGAATGTTCTATGTTATTGGTATTAATATCATATATCAGATGGTATATATATATTCTATTCGTATTTATGAGATTCTTTTACCGTGTTTTCACTTCGGTTTTCTTGGGAAAATCAGCGCGAACGTGAATCTTTATAGAGACCGTAACGATCTATTTTCGAAGTCAGATACATGCCACTTTTTAAATAAACTGAAATTGCACTCCACTATACCTGCAGGGAGTTCACAAATGTGCAGGTCCTGAGAGTGAACGACACTCTGCAAGCACGCCAGCTGCTGCACGCTTTGTCTACTTCTGAACCAAATAGCGGCAATAACTACATATATTGACCATGATGGGAAATCGGCGCTTGCCAATGAGGGAGGTGATTGTCATGATTCGAATGATAATGCATGTGGAAGGTAATGATGTTTGTCCTTACAATGCCCCAAAATGTTTAAGGCAAGTAAATGCTTCGAATCGCGCAGAGCAATACGTCTTGCTGGTGTGGTTGCCCGGTGTATTTGCGTTGTGCGTTGGCATCTACACGTGACAGGTCTAGTTGTCTGGTAGATTTATATGTTTGGCTGGTGCTCTCCGCATTTGTGCAAATGATTGATGCAGTCAATATTTTGTCAACATCCATCGTCGTACTTGGTGGGTTGGACCTGCGCAGTTGATGTGATTGTATGGTGTAAGTGATTTGTTTAGATGGTGTTGGTGGTTTATTTAGATGGCTTGTGCAGTTGATGTGATTGTATGATGTAAGTGATTTGTTTAGTTGGTGTAGGTGTTTTATTTAGTTGGCTTGTGCAGTGGATGTGATTGTATGATGTAAGTGATTTGTTTAGTTGGTGTAGGTGGTTTATTTAGTTGGCTTGTGCAGTTGATGTGATTGTAAGGTGCAAGTGATTTGTTTAGTTTATTTAGTTGGCTTGTGCAGTTGATGTGATTGTAAGGTGCAAGTGATTTGTTTAGTTTATTTAGTTGGCTTGTGCAGTTGATGTGATTGTATGGTGAGTGATTTGTTTAGTTGGTGTTAGTGGTTTATTTAGTTGCTTGTGCAGTTGATGTGATTGTATGGTGTATGTGTATTTGTTTAGTTGGTGTAGGTGGTTTATTTAGTTGGCTTGTGCAGTTGATGTGATTGTATGGTGTAAGTGATTTGTTTAATTGGTGTTAGCGGTTTATTTAGTTGGCTTGTGCAGTTGATGTGATTGTATGGTGTAAGTGATTTGTTTAGTCGGTGTCGGTGGTTTGTGTAGTTGGCTTGTGCTGTTGATGTGATTGTAAGGTGTAGGTGATTAGTTTAGTTGGTGTAGGTGGTTTATTCAGTTGGCTTGTGCAGTTGTCTGGCACTTGACTAACGCGGTGTGAAATACATTTCAACAGTGGTTGCTCTGACTCTGCGATGAGAGTTGGGACAATGCAACACGGCAAAGGCAGGACCGCACGAAGACTGTGCACATGTCCTGATTTGGGAAGACTGCCTCTGATTGCGTTCCACTTTAATATAACGGTTTGGAAAAGCTGTTCCCCCCCCCCCCCCCCGCCGTATCAACATGGAGGACTTGCGTAGTTTTGACTCACTAACAACCATACAAATTGTGGGCGTGGCACTACACCTCCCTCTACCCCATCTGCGGCTCATGCGGCAAGACCAATACATTGTTCACACCTTTGATTTCTTTTAACTATGTACAAACTGCTCGTAAGGTTGATACTTACGCTGGGTAAATACGCTATATCCGCTCAGCTGTCTTTCTTCGTATCTGGCCCATCCTGGCTGGCTAAACTGCTTCCGGCCGATGTATCCGATGCGCTGTTGCCCACGGACGAGTGCGGGGTGAATGCAAGGTTGGTTCCAAGCTTGCGGGTGGCATTCTTGTCCTTCACGTATTGTACGATGTTTCGGCCCAGAGATCGATAGTTCTTCTCCACCAGCGCCGCGATGGGCTTGCTGATGATGTACGGTGTGCTGATGGTGATGTTGTCTGTGTATTTGGTCACGTGAGGGCTGATCACCTGTGAGGATGAAGCAACACGGAGACATGCGCAAGCGTGAAGAATTAAAACACAAAATGGCTTGCGATATCACTTTATTTTATTGATGCAGAAGCACACGTCACAGGTAGCATGTCTGGGATACATGAGTAGCTGCATAATAATGTCACTACTTGCGCCGGTCTATCTAATGCAAAGAAGCTCCATGTATCAAGAAAGAATTGCAGACAATACAATAAAAGTAGAGTGCTGTGACAAACATGGCTAATGGGATAAAGTATGCAGATTTTTGTTCCGTATGCGCGCGCCGGCTGCAGTGCACATACCTCGTACGTAACCTTTCTCTTTTTAGAATACATTGACCCCAAGATGCCTATGGCTTCCTCTAGTTCTTCATATCGCAGATCTCCCTCCTTATTGCTAGTGCTATATTCATAGAGAGTTTGAAAGTGAGCTCTACTGTACTGCGCGTCGAGGAGTTGAATATGTCGTGACGGGTCATCAGATAGTAGTGATATCTGTCATGTGAGGATACATGGTCAAGATATGCATGCAGATGATGGAAACACGAAACAATGGAACACCCAGCAAAAGCCAGGCACACATCGGCACAGATATGACACCACCGCACATTCTGAACTAAGATTGATATTTGTGCGACACAACCAACCTAGCTGAACAAATTCTATCCCGCTAAACTCACTCAAAATCGTATTCGAACACATTTGACATCTCTGGTCAATCAGAAAAGCTGAAGGCAGACTTGATTTCTCTACTACGAATACGCGTACATGCCCTCCGGGCGCTAAAAATGCACCCAAATGCACATACATGCAATTTACCACCCAGATCGCAAATGCTTATTACACTTCCGTTTATGGCTCTGTACCTGAATTCCCGAGATATGGTAGGATTGAACGAGTGGCCGTAAACTACTATATCCTGCTTCATAATCGTTTTTGTTTTACCATCAAGAGTCTCCACCACCACGTCCTTTTTGCTGGAAAGAAAAGTAATAAGTAAGAAATTAATAAAAATTAACCGTTGCCCATTATGTTTCGGCCTCAGAAAAAATCTAGATGTATCCACCAATTACATAGAAATGTATATTCATACATGTACACACCAGCATATATGTATACTTACATGTACACATAAATATTCCCGTAACAGTCTGAGTACGCGAAAAATATAGACAAATATATATATACGAACATAGTAAAATCTTGTATATGTCTATATACATATACTCACACACACACACAC
>NW_014040299.1:88930-90679 GCF_001186125.1 Sphaeroforma arctica JP610 | reverse complement strand
ATATGCATGTGACCATATCGTTCAATGGAAGAAAATTATGAAGATATGCTGAATACTGAGCTACAAGTGGCTTGTGCATTCAAAAAGTTCTGGTTCGAAATTGAATATATCTTCAAAGCTGCTTTTCGGATAGAATCTAGATACTGTGTTAAATCAAGGTTGTTTAAGCCAGTAATACATACATGAAGTGCGACAGTTCATTCATCTTCTCCCTGTTGCAGACCAGGCGATGCAATTGAGATATACTACAGGCCACCTCGCACTCGACTACAGTGCTCCGTTGGACAGCCTTGCCCAGAATATAGATCAATGCAATCACAAGGGCTGCCCAGAAAATCACCACCCCCGTGGATGCCATCCTGTCTGTTATCATGATCATCATTGTATGTACACAGTGCGCTAAGCCGCACATTGTAGTTGTATACTGTTTCCCAAAATTTTCATTCCCCCCCCCCTGCCCGCAACTGTATATTTATTTATTTAGATATATAAGTGATGTCACATCTCTGCCCTCTGGTCACAATAATAAAATAATCAACAGCCAAAGGCCCAAACCCTAAAATCGTCCCATCGATCCCCCTCTCTCGGCCCTCGCCCCTCGGCAGCTCGGCCCCTCCTCAGTCCTCACAGGCTCACACTCCTCAGAAGAATCGGAGCAGACATTTTTTCTTTTTTTTTCTTTTTTTGTATAAAAAATATTTAAACATCAAAAGAACACTTTTAAATAAAAACCAGTGAGTCATCAGTGACAAATTAATTTAGCTTCTTTTAGGGTTTACAATATAATACATATAAACCTTGGTTTGTTTTATTTTAAAATATCGGTGTTTTGGGTCTCCTGATGTCGGTCTTCTCTTCTCAGGGTTTAGGGTTTAAATACCTTGGTTTTGATAAAAATTCTCTGTTTACTTCTTAGCCGGATTATAGCCGCAGACAAATTGGATTGGCTGGATCTTCGGAATGTTCACATTACACAACAACAAACATGATTATTTTAATACATACCAACTGGTGAGAAGCCGAAAAGCATATATTTAGAATATTAGAAGGGGACATGTAAATAAATAAAACAAATAAACAATAAAAGCATGTGTGTACTGTGTATTTATTGCCACATCTATCTTTAGAGTCGAATGTAGATCCATCATCCAGAGGCATTTGCACTTAACTCTACATTGTCGGAGTGCGACTTGTACCACGATTTTTTTGTGTGGCAATCCCTTCCGTGTATGGGAAGATACAACGCCAGTGCTGTGGCCAGTCAGAATCGACACGAGAACAGGTCGTTCATGCATCGATCAATTATAAGATATTAATCACTTAAGAATCGATTATTCCTTTCCATATTTCGACATGTCGGGTAGCAAAATTTTCCGTTCTCAGCCCATGGCGCTTTGCCAGGTTATTATTCCCAGCGAAGGTATGCACTTCTGCCGTAATCCACCCTGCTAGTGGTACGCTTGTCATTTTCTGTGCGATTAGACCCTCTTTCAGATTGAGACCAGTTTAGTATACCCCTCGACACTAATGATTTCTAGATCATTAGAAACCCACACAACACATAAAAATCCCTGGAGTGTTATAATCGCGCAATTTAAAATACATACTTGTCTATAAATGTATGCCCACACAAACCCATGCGTTCAGAACAGCCGATGCCTATATATCCGATATATATATATATATATATCAATGTATGTATGTATGTATGTATGTATGTATATGATGTATGTATGTATGTATGTATAT
>NW_014040299.1:86539-88281 GCF_001186125.1 Sphaeroforma arctica JP610 | reverse complement strand
TATATTATATATATGTGTGTGTGTGTGTGTGTGTGTGTGTATATATATATATATATGTGTGTGTATGTGCTGATACGCTGATCTTAATTCACATTTTGAGTGCTAATACTCACATAAATTTGGCTTATTTGTCGATTAGTTTAGTTTTTCTCGTGGACGATTCATTTCGATCCACTACGTTTCATATCGTTTCGGATAGTATTTGAAATATAATTATCGTCTGAAGTGATGCTAGTACAGCGTTTTTGATATGAGTCATATCTCCTTGGTACGTGTTTATTAGGGATATCCGTGTATATGCAGATGTTGTTGATAAATATCTGTTTGTTGGCGGCTATCGACGTATGCTGTTTGTCGACAAATGCTTCATCTCAGAAGTGTCAGTTCTAGTGACCAATAGTACATACAAAAAACTATATATACGTTTCACTGAACTCTGTCGATTGTCTACTATTAATCACTGTAGACCTTCTTATAGGTGTGTCACACTACCAATCAGTCAACTTTTCGTGGCTCTTTGCATAAGACATCAAGTATAGTATTTCGGATAGGCAGTTGCTGACGTATATGTTTCCATTCTCAATTGATGTATGTGTATGATGGTCTCCTTTACTATGTATTTTCATGGATACTATACGCTATTTGCGTTGTTTGTATCATAAATATGAATGGCTTTTCGGTTTGGTTCGTGGCGCCACGATTCTGCGGCAGTGGAATATATGAGCAGATGAATCTCTTTGGAAGATGTTCTCAAATGTATGACATTTTTATGATCACGCATCTACAAATCGCAGTTTTTATTCAAATTACAGTTCATATACAAATTACAGTTTATATACAAATCACAGTTTATATCATGTGCTGATTGACACTTGTAAATTAATTTTCTCCGAACAGTTGCATATGAAGCTTTGGGTGAGTTGGGAGAATTGGGCCTGGCTATGTTCAATGATCTCAATACAAACATGAACACGTTCTCGCGGACGTATGTGAAGGAAATAAGAGAGCTCGATGATATCGACAGACAACTGCGGTACATCTCTAAACAAGTGGAGGATGTGAAGATTGTGGAAAGCGTCGATAGGGATCTGTTGACCGTGAATGCGCATGAGAAGGTGTGTTGGGAGTAATTCATTGATAGCGCATGAGAAGGTGTTGAGAGTACGTTCCCTGCGGAGTTTTGTTTTAGTTGTAGCTGATGAGCTCCTGGATTGGTCAAGTTTGCTTGTCCTATACCGATAGTATTAGTGATCGAAATATGTTGTAGATGCGTAAAATTCACACCTACTTTATACACTTTAAACATGGGAATGCGTTATTGCATACGCCCATGCACGGCTGTGGTTGTACAATGTAGTATTTTTGACGTGTACTAAATAGCACCCCAAACTAGAAGGTTCTGTGACTAAGATAACTGCGATGGCGATTGCTTAATGAAACCGAAATGTCAACTCGGCTTTGCGATACCACACATGTCCATTCATCACTGGTATCAATAGCGAATCGCTTGTTATATCTCTGTGTAATTGATCGCTTGTCATATCTTTGTGTAATTGATTGCTTATTGTATCTCTGTGTAATTGATCGCTTATTGTATCTCTTTGTAATTGATCGCTTATTATACCTCTGTGTAATTGATTGCTTATTCTATCTCTGTGTAATTGATTGCTTATTGTATCTATATGTATTTCATTGCTTATTGTATTTCTCTGTAAGTGATCGCTTATTATACCTCTGTGTAA
>NW_014040299.1:58903-62666 GCF_001186125.1 Sphaeroforma arctica JP610 | reverse complement strand
GGATGACGCTCTTCCAGGTGTGTGTGCGTTTAGTTGCATGGGGACTCCTTTAAATGTGGATGACGCTCTTCCAGGTGTGTGTGCGTTTAGTTGCATGGGGACTCCTTTAAATGTGGATGACGCTCTTCCAGGTGTATGCAGTGGCATGTACGTGTGTGTGTCATTACCCATCCCCTCTGCGTGCGTTGGGATTAATTACATGGGGACTCCTTTCTCTTGAGGTTTAAGGTTTTATTTTGGGTGTGCATTGGAATTATTTGCTCACCATTCTTGTAAGGACTGTCGCTGGTCACAATTAGGGTTTTAGGGTTTGCTCGTGGGTGGTGTGACTGGTGGCCATGGGTTCAGGTGACATTACGCGCGATTGCCACACTAACACTCATACTCATACTCACGAATCACGTATCACTCTCACGTATTACGTATTACGTATCACCTGCGCAATGATAGCAACCGACCAGTGCAACTACATACACCACACACACCACACACACCCACCACACACCACATTCAGCAGCAACGACACGCCACTTTCACCTGCATGCTCGTCAACAGGTCACATTGTCACAAGATATATTCGAAAACAAATGCCTCGCCTTCATTCTACACATTTCGTTTATTTACGTTTGACATCCGTGGCATTGCAGGGACGGTATATCATCATTCTCATGGGCCTGTTCTCCATCTACACCGGAGCCATCTACAACGACATCTTCTCAAAGCAGATGTGGATTTACCCCACGGGATGGGACCTGCCAACGGAACCCTTCAACGGCACATACAAGCTCAACACGACTGGCCTGTGCTACGCCGCTGACTCGCCCGACTGTAAGTGCCTGCGACTGCTAGACGTATTGTATGCATGCAAGGCTTGTGACGTATTCATGCAAGGCCTGTGACGTATTCATGCAAGGCTTGTGACGTATTCATGCAAGGCTTGTGACGTATTCATGCAAGGCTTGTGACGTATTCATGCAAGGCCTGTGACGTATTCATGCAAGGCTTGTGACGTATTCATGCAAGGCTTGTGACGTATTCATGCAAGACTCGTGACGTATTCATGCTAATACGTTTTAGGATTTTAGGCACGCCTTAGCTGCCTGCTGTTTACATTTTAGGGTTTTAGGTTCGCCTTAGTTACCTGTTGTTAACGTTTATGGGTTTTAGGCTTGTAACGCTTTCCCTATCGCTCACATACACTGCACAGTGTGCCCGATGTGCCCTGATGGCTGTGGATGGAATGGCAATCCGTATCCCGTGGGTGTAGACCCCACATGGACACTGGCAGAGAACAAGCTCAACCAATTGAATTCGTTCAAGATGAAGCTGTCTGTGCTCATCGGAGTGGTGCACATGAGTGTGGCTATATGGTACGTGACATCCGGCCCATCCGCTTTTGGTGATGTCGGGGTTTTTTGCTTTTAGGGTTTTAGGGTTCCAATCGCCCCTGTTGCTGCTGTACTGGGCGTATATCTCTCTTCTCTGCGTAGCATTGATTGCAAAGACCTATTGGCCACTGACACGGTTTGTGCGTTTGGCTGTGCCCATCCCATTGCAGTCTGCAGTGTGTCAATCATCTGCACTTCGGCCAGTCCTACCGCATTTGGGCTGAATTCTTCCCTCAATTCATCTTCCTGATAGCCATCTTTGGATACATGGACATCATGATCCTAATGAAGTAGGTTGTCTGTGGCAATTGGAACGTCATTTATATTCCTCATGACTTGTCATGGTGCTTTCAAATTATTTGTAATTCACGACTGTTCTGAATGCGTTGTTTAATAACTTGATACGCTCTGCAACTCTCTGTACTGTTGTGCGAATCTTAGAAGGGTCTCAATCGAATGTGTTACAAGAAAAAGTTAATTGGAGCATCTCATCAGACCCATAGAGCTTGCAATACTCGATTGCTGGATGCGCCATAGCCCCATGACATTGATATGGGTGATTGTTAAGTCCCTTCGAATGCTTATTCATTCACTTTGCTTGTTTGCGTGTTGTTTGCTTCACATGCTCATCCATTCACCTCACTCGCTTGTTTGTGTTTGTGTATTGTTTGCTTCACATGCTCATCCATTCACCTCACTCGCTTGTTTGTGTTTCTGTGTTTGTTTGCTTCACATGCTCATCCATTCACCTCACTTGCTTGTGTGTGTTTGTGTGTTTGTTTGCTTCACATGCTCATCCATTCACCTCACTTGCTTGTGTGTGTTTGTGTGTTTGTTTGCTTCACATGCTCATCCATTCACCTCACTTGCTTGTGTGTGTTTGTGTGTTTGTCTGCTGCACAGGTGGTGTATGACCTTTGACACCATTTGTATTCCTGCGCTGGATCAGTCGTGTCCCTTGGAGAACTCCGTGCCCCCGGGTGACGTCATGCGGATACAAACAGACCCCAACCTGCTGGTGACCATGGTCAACATGTTCTTGGCCCCTGGCACGGTATGTGCGCTGTGGCTGCTCTCATTTCTTGTCACCTATAGCTACGCTCTCCTGTCCACGGGTGGCCGTGAATCAACCGTTGCAACACTTTTTCTGACTTCCGATTGTTCATTCCGCGGACGTTATTGCTCATTGCGTTTCTCATTGCGTTGGCCGTTGCGTTGACCATTGCGTTACTCATTGCATTGCTCATTGCGTTGTCCATTGCGTGGCTCATTGTGTTGCTCATTGCGTTGACCATTGCGTTGCTCATTATGTTGCTCATTGCGTTGCTCATTGCGTTGCTCAATGCGTTGCCTGGTTGTTTGCCACAGGTGTCGTATGAGGACAACACGTATCTGTACCCAGGGCAGGCAGTGGCGCAGACCATTCTGGTTGTGCTGGCGTTGTGCTGCATCCCGTGGATGTTGATCGCTAAACCCGTTGTCATGAAACAGCAAATGCAGAAGCAGAAGATGATTGTATGTCCCCCACCACGTCCACAATACCATGTGTGGTCGTGCGCATTGAATTTGCCATGGATGCGCCCGAGAGGAAACTAGATTCATAGGGCGTGTGCATATGGCTACTCCCTTTGCAACAAACAGTTGTCATTCATGTGTTGTGTGGAGTCTATTCTTGCAGGGGATTGCGTCGAGAGTCTTTCTCCTGCTGCTATGTAGGGGGTGTTCATATAAATAGTATCCCTCCGCTAGATCACCGTCTTTGCATTCTCTGTTGTGGTGCATGAGTGTGGTGTTGGTTTGTTAGAACCACACTGCACTCTGTGCGACAGTCCCATTGAACGACTGTGCTGCGCCTAGTGCGCCGCTCTATAGTTGCAGATGGAGTGTTTGTGGGCTCTGCACTCTTACATTCCCCATTCGCTCTGTGTTATATTTACTGTCTACGCTCGTGCCAACCCCATACAACCCAGGCACCGGTACACAGCACTTGTATTTGTTGTGCCTTGGGCACAGCGTCTATTTGCACTTGTAGCTTCAGCGTCTATTTGCACTTGTAGCTTCAGCGTCTATATGCACTTGTAGCTTCAGCGTCTATTTGCACTTGTAGCTTCAGCGTCTATTTGCACTTGTAGCTTCAGCGTCTTTTTGCACTTGTAGCTTTAGCGTCTATTTGCACTTGTAGCTTCAGCGTCTTTTTGCACTTGTAGCTTTAGCGTCGATTTGCACTTGTAGCTTCAGCGTCTATTTGCACTTGTAGCTTCAGTGTCTATTGCACTTGTAGCTTCAGCGTCTATTGCACTTGTAGCTTCAGCATCTATTGCACTTGTAGCTTCAGCGTCTATTGCACTTGTAGCTTCAGCGTCTATTGCACGTTG
>NW_014040299.1:50183-58883 GCF_001186125.1 Sphaeroforma arctica JP610 | reverse complement strand
TTACGTACGTCGTTACGTCGTCTTATTTCGTCTACTTCGTAGCTTCAGCGTCTTTTGTCACTTGTAGCTTAGCGTCGATTTGCACTTGTAGCTTCAGCGTCTATTTGCACTTGTAGCTTCAGTGTCTATTTGCACTTGTAGCTTCAGCGTCTATTTGCACTTGTAGCTTCAGCATCTATTTGCACTTGTAGCTTCAGCGTCTATTTGCACTTGTAGCTTCAGCGTCTATTTGCACTTGTAGCTTGCACTGCAATCGTACAGAACACTTGCGAGCCAAAGCACACTACACTGCATCGCATAACGTTTCCCTACAAACAATTACACGCACTAATTGTTATCGTTTTCCTACAACTTTCCCTACAACCGTTGTGGCTGCAGTCTCGGCCGTTGGAAGGGCCGCCTGACGAAGGAGAGGGGCATCAGGTGGTCATTGCCAGCAGCGACGCAGAACACGACCACGAGGACTTCAGCGAAGTGGTGGTGGAGCAGGTACGCACAGGGCAGCGTCTACTTGCAGGAGAGGGAGGCGTTCACGCCCAAGCACACGGGCTGCAGACATTAGAGACATGTAGTCCTGGTTTATATGCACGCCCAAGCACACGGGCTGCAGACATTAGAGACAAGTGGTCCTGGTTTATATGCACGCCCAAGCACACGGGCTGCAGACACTAGTGACATGTGGTCCTGGTTTATATGCACGCCCTTCGCTCGCATTGCATTGGGTGTGACTGATTGATGTGTTATGATTTCGAATGACAGGTCTGGCTTTGGGCCATCTTCATATCGCAGTAGTGTATCGATGCTGCCTATTTGATTGTAACGCGTTGTGTCTGTTGGATTGCAGCGTGTTGGGCTTGCTGAGCTGCACTCGCGCATTGTATATACATACCGGTCCTAGGTTTTCAACAACAACAAAAAATAGGACAAGTGGTGTGGAATCTTTCTGTCCGTCTTGCATTACTTATGCACGCGAGAGTGCTCGTGCAGCTGAGGGTTTCTATTGGGATGTTTGCACCTGTTTTTTGTGTAGTATTGCAAAAATTTGACAAATTAATCGCAATTCACGAGGACAGTGACTGTGCATGTGCTGAGGATGCGATGTCGCAGTCGTAATAATCAAACCCTAACACTCCAAAACCCTAAAACCCTAAAACCCTATCGCTTGCATTCTCCTTCCGTCTGCAGTGCATCCACACAATTGAGTTTACGCTGTCGTCCGTTTCCAACACGGCGTCCTACCTTCGTCTGTGGGCGTTGTCGCTGGCCCATGCGCAGCTGTCGGAAGTGCTGTGGGAAATGGTCCTGATGAAAGGATTTGAGGTCGAGGGGGTTGCCGGAGCGTTTGTGCTGTTCTTTGCGTTTGGCCTGTGGTCTGTGTTGACTATGGCCATTCTGATTGGAATGGAGGGCATGAGTGCCTTCCTGCATGCATTGCGTCTGCATTGGGTGGAGTTCAATAGCAAGTACTACGATGGTGTAGGGTACTACTTCCAGCCCTATGCTTTCAAAGATATTCTCAATAGTTCTAATTGAGAGCAACTCAATTAGACTTAATTACGACCGATCTGATAGGTAACCAATCACCTTAAGCCCTAAAATGTGCCCAACGCGCCATAGTCCCTCCCACACGAGCTCCATGTGGAGCCGAGTCAGTGGGTGTCGCCAACAGCAATCAATCGCACAGCCATATGGTGCATACCCCGTAGTCATCGGAGAAGTATCGGCTGCCCTCCTCAATTCAGGAATAGTTGATTCGAAACAAAAGCGCACCCAATAAATAGAATAATGTTTGTCTGTTGTCCTGTCGTTGTAAGCATTCGTACCAGTCCACTGTATTTCTCTCTGGAGACAATACAAATGTACATGTCTCGATGAACATTGTTTTCATTTGAATTTTGGGCTTGGTAATTGATTCGAAACAGTTCTTGACTAGGTCGGAATTTACAAATGATGGCAGTGTCCGTGGGAGTGTGAGTTTCTGTGAGTGTGGACTGTGGAGTTTGGATCTTTGGCTTGACTTGCTCAGTTGCCGAAAAACTAAAAAGAACTGATACCAATCCCATGGCACGTCATTGATTGGCATAACCAATGAAAATGAAACATGTCATAACTAACAAATATGAAATCCGTCATAACCAACCAAAAGAAAACTGTGCAGATATACGAGTTGCACACAGATTTGTGCAGAGTTTAAAGTCCAACTTTTTAAACGGTCTTGACTCTTCTGACTTCTCGTACGCTGTATTCGCTCAACTTAAACTATTCAACTCGACAGAATACATTGAGCAAGATACCGTAGGGACGTGTCATATAATTGCTTGCTAGTTCCCCAGCAATTATTTTGTCCAGTGATACGCCTGCTGTCGGTAGCGGTGACACCGCCTTCGACGATACCCCTGCAAAGCCAGAAGTGACTGCGTTACAAAATTTTGGCGATAGAGTGAAAGTAAACAAAGAACAACCATGTGTCAGCAAGTGTGGGCTTTATGGGCGGGCACAAGGGAACCACGGGGTATTATAGTCCGTGTTGGAGGGCGCATGAGCAATCCAGAGTGGCATTGGCGACTGTTGAAGTGAGGCTGATGGTAAAAGCAGACATGCCCAGAAAATTGTATACGAAAGTGGAAGTATGTGATTTTTGGTTTGATTGTGCCTAATGGACGAGGCTTGTATTTACTATGCTCTCACATTCCGCCGCCTTTAAATCTTGCAAACCTACACTAATCAGCGACAACCATAGCAATAACACAAGTTCCAATCGTATGCGAACATGGCCTTCCGCAAGATATACAAGCGGACCAAGTCATAGAATATGTGAATGACATACTTTCGAAAGTCATTGAGCAAGCACCATCACAGCACGTGATATCCAGACCATACCAACCTACAACAGAGACTTCATACCACTATTCAAGTAAACCGTTGAACAAAATGCAGGCAACTGGTGCTCACTACTTCGTCTGTCTAAATGGGTCACAATATACACTATATCAAGACGACATGAATAACTTCGATTCAATATGTACTTTGGACGCAAGCAAATCAACCATCGGATTGAAATACACACCGGACACTAAGAAATCTACAAGAGCCGGCTCTTGTAGATTTCTTAATTAGACTGCAACTAGACACTAATGAGGCGCAATATCAAGGAAAAAATTACCAGCTTACGACCGCAAATACCAAAAGTGATACATTCATTTATTCCAGGAAGGGAACATCGCCATAATATGGGCCATACACTGTAGCCTTGATAGAACTAAGCCCCAGAATATCATAAATCGGTCAGTGGTGAACTAATCGGACTCATAATTTATAAGGGCCAACGCCTCGGAAGAATTAATTATCAACTGTCAAATACTACCAACTGATGCGACGCAATTATCCTCGAAATTAAACCATTAGCCATTCAACCGAGGTGATGCATCACAGGAGTGCCTGCTGTAATGGACAAAAGGAGAGCACACCTTGATTTACGAGACAGACATAGCAAACGTTGAAGAAAAAAACAGGACAATAAGTAAACAGCAACAAGCACGGATGCACTATCAGCGAACAACAGGAAGCGCACGAGGTGGGGAACTTCACTCAGTTTCATTAACACGAAAAATATTACCACCTCGTACCTTGTACCATGCTCTACCCGTACGCCAAAGTATAAGGACCAAAGTTTTGGATAAAGAATTACCGTTGAAAAGAGTTTTCCAGAGCCAAGTCGATACAAAATCAAGTACAAGTCAAGACCGACTCCGATGAGTGTGGTTGAGGTTTACATAATTAGCCATCAAAATATAGGGTTTTAGGGATTGTTAACTTCCAACGGGACAGGTTTTTCCCTGTACGAATACAATCTGAAGAAATCCTAGTACGATAAGATATCACGTTGCACCACTGCACAAAGGGTTTTTAGGGTTTTAGGGCTATAGTATCTAGTTACCAGATTCTCAGAAAAGCCAATCGATTTAGGTCTTTGGTTTTAGATTCGAAACCCCAGGATTATAGAGTTTTAAAATCGGAATCTAAAATTACTGATATTAGTCATCTAAAATTTAGTGGTAGAACGGAAATACGCTACTGGGACCCCGCGTGTGAGAGAAACACTCAAGGAAAATTTGAAATTTAGTGAAGAATCACAAAACACACAATGCGAATCCAACAGCCTAGGACTTTTACCTAGCTAAGGACTTCGCACTTGAAAACAGGTCTATTGATTTCTTCGGTCGTATCATATCAACCACTCTCAAACTCTACACATGCGTACCGTTCTCAAAAAAGTCTCCGTTTAAAGTCTTGCTCACAAAGCATGGTATCGGCACCAAGAAATGTGTACAAGTTTGTGACACGCTATGGCAACAGTTGTATCTACCTATATACTTGTGTTTGATCATTGGGGGTAGTACCGAAGTACTGTAACGCCGGTGTGCTTAATTCTGGGCTTGATATTACTTTTCGTTCCAGAATACCAACTTCAGCACACCACGGCTGTGTTTAAAGCGGATAATACTACCAGTATTAAAACATTGCACTTGACAATGGACTTGGTTGTTCTTAAATTTTCAATTAGCTGATTATAGATCGTAGATACGACAAGAGCTACATTTAACTATACCTTATCTGTACAAAACAAGAATAAGATAAATTCTGAGCGTCAATGCTATTATCAAACCCGGTGCTTTCAGTGTAGGCTGGAAACCGATCGAATACTTCTTCTAATCATGTAATAAGCCGGGCCTCCACATTAGACACTATGTTATAAACGTACTCTTAAGCAGTACGTAAATTATAAACGTACTCTTAATAGTACGAGGAACTTAAGTTTCCTAAATGTACTCTTAATAGTACGAGGAACTTGAGTCTCCTAAATGTGCTCTTAATAGCACGAGGAACTTAAGTTTCCTAAAATGGTTTTTAATGGTTTTATTAATTAAACCTTTTCCATTTAACATATCAGATATTTGGATGAGGCCATTAAAAGGCCTCAGTCAAATATCAAACATAAGAGTTGGTCTAGTTCTATTATTAGAACTATATTTACTTTCCAACTTTATTTATATCTGAAGACTTCGGTAGCGAGATGACTCGACCGAACATAGGTTTCTAGGGACTATTAACGTTTCCTAGTTGATCCTCCGATCAGCCAACCAGATGTACCAGTCTGATGAAGGCTGAGTCGGTATTTCTTGATAGTGGCAAGTTATTGGTTAAGACAATAACTAAGGTTATTAAGAGTGTATTTTTCTTCTTCTAAAGATAGGATTTTATGAGTCTCTCGGATTCGCCCCCAGTGAAACATGCCATAGTTTCTAATAGAGCGACAACGAAACACTAAATAAAATCCCTTCGGCGGAAACAGTACTGAGAGGGTTATATATAGGCAATGTCTCAGCCTCACAATCCCTCAGAGTATTGCTGTTTTCACGAGGCATACCTAACTTTACTAAATGTCTCATTTCGTTTATTTACTTTGATATTTATACGATACTTAGAATATACCTACGCGTTTATTTATTCTAAGGCAATAGTATCGCCTTAATAGACCGAATCTTACACATTTTAAAGTTAGCAAAGGTATTAACTACTTAGACTACTTAAACGTAAAAGGTAGAAAACTACCACAAAATTTTCTTGTCCAAGCTAGTCCTTAAGTGACCAGCTAGCAGTCATAAGTTAAGATTATGACCAAGAAAGACAATACTCCTTCTAAGAAGCGTAGAGCTGTAAAGAAGAGGTTGGGGAGAGACGCCGCTACTGCAGCCGCATTTAACGCGACCGCGGAAGAGGACAATCAATCCGTAACCGAAATCATTGCTACTGGTATTAATAACCAGAACAATACAACAGAGAAGGGTGAAGACATTCCATTAAGAAAGAAGTCACCTTAAGTAAAAGCCCGCGGGCCAACTATTGCGCCTGCTTCGAATCTTACCTTTACGAAGCCAAGAAGCCACGCAAAAGGATCGCTTAGGACGATCCCTACTAAACCTGATAAGAATACTCAGAAGGATCTAACTCCGATTACGGAGAAAAGAGACAACCCGCTTAAGGGAGAGGATGAGAAGGAAAGCTCAGAGAGCCGACCCGAATCAGAATCAAACCAGCCATCGCACATAAGTAAGTTGATCGATGAGAACACTGAACTCAAGAATCAGTTAGCCGCTCTTAAGAAGCGAATGACCTCGCAGGAGAAGGCGGTTGTTAAGAAGCCGCGGGAGCACACCGATCACGGGTACATATCCAGGCAGACCTCAAACGAGAGACCCCAACATACACGTGCTCGCGAATCCACTCTATCCACGCGACCCAATAAACGGGCACGCGCAGGAGCGAAGGACATGAAACCTCCATTTAAGGAGATTAGGAAATGTGCTGACGCGCAGTGTGGGTATGACATGTACCAATTACTAACGGTTATTGGAATGGCAGACATGCATCCACCTGTACACACTTTCTTATTAAGTGCGACAAGTCTGAGACGACCAATGGCTATCACGCCAATTCTTGTGACAAAAAGCCCGACATTAAGTTGGAGTGAAAGTACTACCAGGTACAATCGTTACAAAGGAAATACAACAACTCTTTAGACGAGCGTGTAATAATCCCTGTATATTGCAATGGAAATAAAATCCTTGCATTGATTGATCTTGGTTCAGAAATTTCATATATATCCGACCGCTTGGCATTAATGTAAGGCATTGAAAGGCAAAATCAAACTACTCACCTAATCTTAGCTGATGATAAAACTGCTAAGTGTGATACCATGGCCACAGATGTTAAAATCTCCCTGGCCGATGATAGGAATATCACTACCCAAGCTGTGATAGTTAAGATGTCACAGAAGTACGACATTATACTCGAAATGAGCGATTTACTAACTCTAGGTATAACCGTAACTGGTCTACCAAATAACATAAATCCATTAAAGGATCAATCAGACGGTAACTGTCTGAATCAATATAAGCCCCCGTCAGACACAGTCAAGGCATTGATACCTGACTTTGCGAACAAAATCATGGATCTGATTCTAGTTAATAAGAAAATAAAGATCGCAGCTTGGGCAAAATTCCATTTTGACGACGGTTATGTCAGCCTTGACTTAACCAAGGTAGACTTTAAACAGTTAAAGTATCCCTCAAGGAACTATGTATCCTGGAGACACGAGGCTTTGGTAAAAGAACAAGTTGAGAAATGGCTAGCAGATGGAGTGATAGAAATTAACTATCAACAGACGCCAGTTAACATGGCGCTGCTAGCCGTAGACCAACATAACTCTGACGGATCGTTTAAGAAAGTCAGAGTATGTTTAGATATGAGTCCAATAAATAAATTATTGCCGACTCATAGCTTTCACTTACCTCGTATTAACGAGCTACTGCGAAGGATGGAAGGTGCTACAGTATTTACAACTGTAGACCTTACACAAGGATACCATCAAATGCAGGTATATGAACCACGCCGTAAATACTTTAGCTCTACGTGGAAAAGTAAACAGTACCGGTTCAGAGGTGCACCTTTCGGGTTACACTTTTTACCAGCATTCTTCCAACAAGTAATGGAAGAAATGTTTGCAGACATGCCTAACGTGCAAGTCTATATAGATGACATAGTCATCTTTTCTAATACTAAGGGCGAACACGCCGCATTAGTCAGACGAGTCCTTAAGAGACTCAACGAGCAAATCTCCAAGATTGACGAGAAGAAATGCCACTTCGCAATGAGCGAAATACAGCTCTTAGGCTACCATATATCTGGGGAAGGTATTAAAATCGACCCCGGTAAGGTAGCACACCTGTTAGATTGGCGAACACAAACTACAGGAAGAGATGTTGACAGCATTTGTGGGTTCGTAAACTTCTTTTCAGATGGAGTATCACACTTAGCTGACTACCTTAAACCTTTTGGATACTTAAGATGTCATAAAGGCAAACTAGGAGACTTGTGGACTAAAGAGTGTGATGACGCATTTAAAGCGCTCAAACACGCAGTCCAACAAGCCCCAGTTGTACAAGGACCAGTCGATGGCGTGCCATTTGAAATAGCAACGGACGCATCAGACTTAGCCTTAGAAGGAGTATTATATCAGGTTATAGATAACAAACCTAGATATATACAATTCTTTAGTCGAGCAATGAATGCTTCACAGTTGAATTATCCAACTGTTAAACAAGAGCTATTAGCCATAATGGCAGCTCTAACACAATTCCGAGATTACTTATACGGAACAGCATTTACGCTGATGTGTGATCAGATATCTCTTCAATATATGAAAGAGATGAAACCGGACTCGCATTTACTGAGTCGCTGGCATGATACAGTATCAAAGTTTCATTTTGATATAAAACATCTACCAGGAATACATGACCATTTACCGGATATGTTATCACGCTTCGTACCGGACTTCAATAAATCCGTACGTGAGTTACTAGCCACTGACTGGAAGTATAATCCCAGGTGGTTTGAACTGGCTTAAAAGATATTTGGGCCACATACCATAGATATGTTTGCTGCACATCATAATACACAACTATCGAATTACAGGACTTTAAATCATCCTGTGGGAGACGCCTTTCAAATAGACCTCTCCATAATGCGTGGGCTAATCCACCGTGGCAGTTAATTGCCCAGCTATTAAACTATGTTCATATACATAAAGCTACCATCACGTTGTGTTACCCTTTACGGAGTAAAGATCCATGGCTCAAT
>NW_014040299.1:12800-31733 GCF_001186125.1 Sphaeroforma arctica JP610 | reverse complement strand
CATATACATACATACACATACACACAGACACACATATATATATATTTGGGGTAAAGCGATGATATTAAAACACACTTTTTTTTTGCAAGCGTGCACGTTGTGGACTGTTTGGTTTGCGGCAGTTTAATCCTGCCTAAAATTATGTCAGTTCTTAACTAAAGTATGCCGACTTGTATATTAAGGGACGCAACACAGAAGCATATAGTATTGACATATGCGTTCGTTTGTATTATGGCGAAAATAGCAACAATGGGACAAATGATCGTTGCTCAATTTACGTAATACTCAAACTCACCTTGCCAATTCGAAAAGCATTTAAATTTAACCCTGACACCACATACAGCAATTCGTCGAAGTTCATACTTGACTTGTACTAATACAATGTGTACATATATAACATGAAGCTATACATCCAGGTAGAGGACTAGAGCCACTTTAAATCAGCTTAGACTCTGTTTCAGGATGAATGACTAGGTGCACGCACAAACATTTGAGCGTGCAAACGTTTGGGTATTGTAGCTTTTAGTGGAAAGTATGATATATAGATAGTACAGAATGCGTGCACGAACTGTATTGTATAATAACAATCAGACTGGGCCGTTCCCGGCATACCATGTGAACGATACAACCACGCGGATGCCAGTGCTATTTAGTGTTTAAAATTTAGTGTTTAAAATACCATTTTAACAGCTAGGGTATTGATTCATGATTGTAATGATTTTTCTTCAAAGCAGCCCAGTCAGTCTCCGGTCCACCAGGCACCAGGGGTCTTTCCAGTTTCCACTCTCCCCACTCCCCAGAGAGAGCAGGGGAGGTGGCAAGGGGCTCTCATACAGTCTCATAGTCATATCCATTGATCCACTCCCAGGAGTCCCAGGGATCCAGCCTCCAGGAATCCAGGGCCAAAACTCCACACTCCTCACTCCACTCTCCACTCTCCACGGACCACTCATCACACTCCACAGCCCCGCACACATGTGCCTTGGGTTTTAGTTTGCTAGGTTACTGTTTAGACTTTATAATTAAAAAAGAAGAAGAGAACCAGCTGAGTGCTGAGTGCTGACGGTGCCGAGTGCTGAGTGCCGAGTGCTGGCTCTTATTTTATATCTGTTCGTTTTGTTTTTACTTCAAAACAAAAAATAAAATAAAAAAACAACTGTGGGTACTCTGAATTAGTGAATTCTGGAAGTCTGGAAGTCTGGATAGGAATTTAGGAGTTGAGGAGTCTATGAGGCGAATTAAGAGTAAAACTATGTACTTTTGTCTTTTTTGGCGAGAAAAGTTGTGTACATAGCCCAGTAGCACTGTATCTGGTTTGTTGATAATTTTTCAATCTTAGATATATACACCAATTAATGACTATAATTTAGTATTCTTATGGCGCAATGCAACTTTTATTGGATTAGCGGAAAACTTGTGAACCAGAGCCGTGTGATGGAGCTGGGTAGTTATGGGACTATCGGTGATTCACTGATTCGGTGGTCAGTGCGGGACAGTGCCTCAGTGATTAACTGGTCACTGAGTTACATACCGCCCACCAGTCCCAGTCTGGCAGTCTGGGACTCTGGAGTTTGGGTCTGGGTCTGAGGCCTGGGGCTCTGGGCCCTCTATCTGGGGAGTGGGGAGTGGGGGGTGTCACACTGTCAGTTCAGTGTTCACTGTGTTCACAGTCCGTCTCTTAGCTCTTGTGAGTCTTGAGTCTCAGAGTCTGGTGACTGGTCAGTGCCACCGGCCACGCAGGAGTGGTCAGTGACTCAGTGGCGAGTGACCAGTGACCAGTGGTCACTAACTCGCTGGTCACTGATAAGTGATGACAGTGATGATGAATGGTGAGTGATGACTGATCTAAATCTTACATTGACGTTGTAGTGAATTTAAAAATACATAGTGATTTTAGTTTTTATTGATCTGATGTCCAAAGTTTTGTAAAATAGCAACTGTGAAACAGTGGAAGTGAAAATAGACGGTCAAATAAAAGTCGTGACCGGCAACCGCGAAATGACAGTTGGCAATTGCGAGTTGGCACACATGATGAGATATATGTACCCATATTTAAAAAAATGGTACAACATATTTGAGTTTTCAGATGCAAGTGACCAATTGTGCTCACTACACAGTTTGATATTTACACTACACATTTTCTAAAAAAGGTAGTAAAAACAATACACCTCACGTAATATAATTACAATTCGCCCATTCTGGCTGGGGACCGAGGAATTGTGAATAAATACAGCGCACCAGATTCGCATTTGAATAACGAATAGGCACGAAATTTCTCTAAATACGAGAAGTATATGGGATTTAAATTTTGATTTTAGATCGAACCGCATATGCAAGATGAAACGCTGTATACTGTATACTGACTCGAAGTAAAGCGCAATCGTCCTTCCCAATAAGCACTGATAGCGACTTACTCAAAAACAGATTCCCCAATCCCCTTCCCTTTCTTCTCTTGAAGATCCATATCGGGCGTATCGTCTTCTTATTCTATATACAGATAGGAAAGTATTTGTGTCATTGCTGGTAAGAACCAGTGCTGAATCGTTTCTAATTTGCAGACAAAGTGTAAAGGCAGAAAGCGAGATTTTGTGCATCGGATTTAGGTAAATGCATTTGCCTTCTGCTGCACTCGTAGGGATAACCCTGCATCTTGTGGTGTATTGACACAATTCTAGTAGTAAACATACTACCTTCTTGTATTTACCGTGGTTCTGTTCGGTGTTTAAAATAAGTTTATGGTTACACAAATCGAAAAAAAAGAATCGCAATAAACATTCATATTTTTAAATCTGACTACAGCTTGTATTATTAGGATTATAAATCTTTTATGACGTATCGGCTATATATCAGATGTAGATTTGGAAATAAAATATGTCATGACTCACACAAGTTGGTTCTGAACTTCTGAAGTTCTCTAATTCGCGAATGCAAAGTTGCAAACTGCAAAGTTCGCCCACTGTGCGCAGCGGCCGGCCGCAGTGGCGCAGCCCGCAAAGGCGCAAACTCAGAGGCTCCGCGCGGATATGTGTACATTGTAGTGAGCAAATAGTCAGAAAAGAGAAGCACAAATACAACTGAATATTTATATTATTTTGCTAATAAAATACTACTGGAGCACATATAGCCTTCATGAGTCATGAGTCATGAGTCATGACTCCATGTGTGACGATATTTTTTTGTACTATAAATAATAATGTAAGTACTATTACATACACAAACAAACAAAAAGAATACCTCAGGACCTGTGCTGGTCCTGGTCCTGGAGTCCTTGACTCCTGGTCCTCTTCAGAGACAAGTCCTCAACTGACTGCGTCCTGACTCCCGAGTCCGATATATAGTTTACCCCGGAGTTTAAAAAAAATCATGACTGAGGACTGTTTATTGAGGCCTAGTAAGTAGAGTGTAAACTAATCTTATTTTCAAAAAGTCCTAAAGGCCTAAACTCTTGTGACTCGTCTGTGCCAGGTGTCAGCGCCGAAGAGGACCCGGAGGGAAGAGTCCAAATCTCCAAAGTGTCTGTCCCTCTTCATAAATAGTCCATAAATATAATAAATACACAATTGCAGACTTGTCACGTTTCCAAAATTGTCCCTGGGGTCTGAATCCTGGCCTCTGCCGGAATCGGCCCTCTTTAGGCTTTATGACTTAGGAGAGTGAAATCCACACACAAGGGAGGCCTACAATCCCGTCTCTGGGTTGACGGTCTGATCCTGGTGGCCTACTAGCGGGGTGAATTTAAACCCCTAAAAAAACTGCGGGCCGCAGCCGCGAGCAATCGGAACTATCTGCTACACAAATATCATTTTTTTTTATCCGCAAAGAGTCTATGAACTTCTACGCAGAAAAATAAAACAAATATAAAATTTAAAAAAATATACAAACGTGACCGGGACTCGGTAATTTTGAGTCAAATGAGAAAAGAGTACGGAATAAGCGAATGAGTAAAAGACTCAAAGAGGCTACTGAGGGAAAATGACCCTTAAGACATTTTCACAAAATATAACTTTGTACACAGTTCTATTGGTCTAATAAGTTTTGAAAATGTTAGAGCGATTTTTTTTTCAGAATGGACAACCAATCAAGCGATGCAAAAAATGGGACTAATTTCTGACCTTCAGCTTCAGACGCAAACCCTCAAATGTAAAAAAAAAAATTGATAGGTCCACTTCGAATTAAAAAAAAAAAGGTTACATCAGTCAGAATAAATTTCTAAATTCTAATAGAAAATATTTTCGGCGTTTTTGGGATTTTGCTATTTTCTGATTCAAGGAGTGGCTGTGAGCGACACAGTGAGCCTGAGGAGCGTGATTTAAATCTGATCGCCTGCCCCAATCTCACTCCCAGAGGTTTTTCGGGTAGCTTACTCACAAAACTGAAGAGATTAAAAATATCTTTTAAATAATAAGAAATAATGTTTTTAATATTGACAGTGACTATCGTTTCATATCAGTCTAGTACATATTGCGGAGGCTCGTTGAGAAAATATAATATTGTTTATTAATTAACTGATGTAGTAATCAGTTGTTTAATTTAGAATAGATTCGCGTTGCAATTCATCGGTCACGCCGTTGCGGGATTGAAGAAACATTGTTATTTTGATTATATTTACTACCACCCAGCGCCTCTCACAAACTGTCAGCCCGTGGCGAACACTGGGCCCCACCCGAGAGTTGAGGAAACTTGCGACTCACGCGAGTGTTTGTGCGAGATTGTATAACAAAGGAAGAGCACGGAAAGGAATGTAATACAATACACACCTGACCTATTATACCAGAACAAAAAGGTAAGTTATTACGAAGATTTATCCTTAACAGAATCGTGCATCAGGCTGTTTGTAGCAATATACGTCCTGGTTATCTCGCGATAGTTACAATTGAAGCCTCGATATCGACCTTACCGTCTTTTGTTGGGTACATTTCCAACCTTATTCTCGTGGCAGATTGTAACAAAGTAGTGACATACCTGCGACAGAATACGAATATTCTGACAATAGCTATACAAAAAAATATTAAGTGCACTATTTTTGTCGTTTTCTACAGAAACAATCATGTACGCACACATGTATGAACACCTCTATGACGAGGACATGGGAGATCTTCAAGATTTCACAGAATTCACAATGACCATGACCAACCAGGCGTTGTCATTTTTGGCCTCTGCGGCTCCTATTGTATCTGGTGCGGGTGTACAGGCCGCACTAGCCGCATACGGCATGGCTAAATATCGAGCAGAAGCTCTTCAGATGAGAAAGTATGTTTTTGTTTTTCGTCGCATTGAAGTCGATACACGCCAGTATAGTTGAAAACGAAAAAAAGACTGGAGTTTGTGCGTTGTATGGGTTTTAGTGGGTACTTTTTCTAAGCTTGTTTTCAATTTGCAGCTCTTGCTCGCTTTCTGTATTGTCACGTGTGCATCGGTTGTACACTTCATACTAGGTTGTACACTTCTTAATGGTACGTGTACCTGCCAAGACAGCATAGCTTCGATGTTTTGTATACAGTGCAAGCACTTATGGGTGTAAGATTGTTAATCTTTTGAGTCTTGTGAGTGCAAGCACTTATAGGTGTACGATTGTTAATCTTTTAAGTCTTGTGACTGAAAACAATTCCAGGTACAAGTTTGTTTTGGCCCATAGAGTTTTGTATTTCAAAAGATATTCAGACTGGCTCAGGTTCGTGTCATAAGTGTATTCCTGTGGCTGAATAGAGGAATCTCTTCCTTCGTACATATTCTCATTCTATTATATTCTCGCGTTCGTGTTACAGCTCTGTGTCACAAATTGAAGACCCGTTCTCCAAGGAACTGACTCCACTATGCCCCGAGCCGGCCAGTGCGGAAGAGTTGGCCGCACTCACACCCAACTGGACACCCAACATGGACCTGGATGCAATATTCCCGTTCTCCACCGGACTGGAAGGCCTGGATTTGTCAGGACAGTCGCTAACACGAACTGGCTCACCCTCGAGTCACGACTCGGGTGTAGATACCGTGAGTACACCTCAGGGCTCTCTTAAGAGGTTTATGGACGACGGCGAAGAGTTTACTTCGTTTCTGGACGGACAAACACGTGCCGCAGCAAAGAAGCTCAAGCCTATTGAGAGCGAGCAACCTACAAACGACAACGTCACGGTGGAAGTCCCTGTAGAGGTATGTAACAGTCTTTGCTACTACGGCTATAACTCAGGTCGCATCTCGCGAGTGCATTATCATTTTACGTATGTGTTCGCCTCCACCTGTTTGTCTAAAATTATAGTTTGATTTAGGACACTTCTGGTTTCTTGCTTTGCAATGAATTCATTTCGTGATTGTTCTATTATCTGTTATATCTTGACTGAGCCACTAACTTGTACTATGCTGCTCTTTAATCAACCCAGGATCCACTTGTGCCTCCCGAGCATGCGGGACCTCCCACTGAAGTTTCATCGGTCAACCGACTACCAGATGTGTCCACCTTGCGTCTGGATTCCATAAGTTCAAATCCACTTGAATTGGCTATTGCTGATAAGCTGTGGGACGGCAAAGATCTCAAACAAGCTACACACAATGAGGACACGGTATGTAGTGAACGCTAGCCGCAGATACTGCACCGAACTTATTCGGATAGGTGTACCGTACGAGTGTGTTTGACATGATTTATTCCTCTTGGTAGTCCCCTGCTCAACATTATCCTTCATTTTCTCATTGTTACGATAGGCGACGGCAGTTGCCAGAGAGCAAAAGGAAATGAAAACTAAGCGCAAGACCAAGCGTCGTATGCGAACCAAAGAACAGTTGGAGCGGTGTCGCCAGGAGTCAGCTCGTGCTCGTGAACGCAAAAAGGTTGAGCGCAGCAAGCTGCAATTGATTGTGGACGCTAAGGAATCTCGCATCACTAGCCTGAATGCCACGGTAAGTCTACAGTTCTTCACCATACTCTTCAGCACTCGTTTACCATTTCTGTTCTCTGCCTGGAAGTGCTTGACCTCAATTTATTTCCTTTTGTTTTCTTCATTTAATAGGTCGATTCTCTCAAGACGGAGGTAGTGCGCATGCGGGCCGCCATAACGCAGCGTGCCATGGTAGGTCTCTCCGATCCTTCTCAATCGCAATACTACGCCAAGCTGCTGTTTGATCTGTCTCAGTCACCGCTGAGTTTAGCTCAGGCTGGCGGTTCGCTACCCACAGACTCAACACTGCCCAATACGTTTGTGCCAGACGTAGCCGCCTCGGCCTCTCTGCCAAACTTTGAACTGCCCGATCTCAGTTCAAGTGCCATGAAGGTTCCCTTGACAACCACACCTGCTGCTGCTGTGCCACACGTTATGCCAGCGCGTTTGATGCCAGCGCTAGAGCCTCGTGCGGTGTTTGGAATGCCTGGTTTGCCTGCGTGGAACGCTGATTTGTTGGATATGTCTTCGTTTATGCCTATGGCATCTTCGCCGCTGTCAGGGGACGGCTCTAGCTTGAGTGGCAATTTCTGAACACGCAGTCCTTCATAAGTTATTTTTGAAGTATTGATTGTTGGTTATGTATTATAGCTTCAGTTTGTTTGGGAAAGTCAGTTCTACCGTCCAGCCGTGACAGCACCTGCGACACGGCAAATGAGAACACGCGAAGGAATGTTGTAAATAGTACACCGCACCCTGTGTCTGCCATATATCCTCTTTCCGATGAATTCTGTCTCTGGTCTCCTGATGGGACACTCAGAGGTCATGATCATTGATGTAGACGAACGCCACGTATGCTTCCCGAGTTTTGCAGGCCAGCAACAGGGCTGGTCAAGATGCATACTGTCTTATAGTCTGCCTCGTATGCGCAGCCACAATTTAAAAACCCAAAACCCTTGTCAGTCTAACTGGGGTGGGCGCCGACCCTTCAAGGTGTCGGGATACGAACGCGTTCAAGTATGATCGTTCGGTCCCACTGTACAAAACTTAAAATGCTAATTAAGATTTAAATGTGCCGCGCACAAAACTAATGGAGGTGTAACAAATTACCTCAGAGGTCACCTGCTAAAATGCAATACATAGGCAGGCTGGTGCCTAATCACTTTGTATAATATACACAAGCGGCAATCGTATAGCAAAGTATAAATTTTGAGTTCTTCAAAACTAATTAAATTTGAAATCCTCAACAGCTTCAATAACTACTTTTCAATAACTACTTTAAGATTGTATTAACTAATGTAAAATTTAACACATAAAAGGCTCATTGCAAAAAACAGTTTGGTGGATTAAAAGCGCATGTAAAGTGTAAGGTGTACAATTTTCTAACCGGTTTAAAATCATTCTGAGCGGCGGACTATTAATACTGGCATAAGTATTATCCGACGACTAAGATACACTCCATTTGTCCGAAATAGTAATCATTTTAAATATTCTTTTGGGCAACAAACCTTTACGCCGTCATTAGTAGTAACTTATGGTGCATTACACACATCCTACCGGATTAACAAAATCGATACTTCTATAAGTTGATTGCCTGTCAAAAACAGACTGATTTATTTAGTACAGTCCACGATCGTAGAAAGAGATACTGTTTCCTCTATTTCTATTCCCAAGGCACTTATCATCCCGTATACATAAATAGCAGCCGGACTACAGAGACAGAGCGCCGGATATAAGTACTAGGCAACGCTCGAACAATTTCTGATAATCATTGGTTCAACGGAACCTTTCAGTAAAGTGGTGTATTCACCACGCATGCGCACGTTACACATTCAAGCGTACACTGCGCCATTTACTCCTCCTTAAGAGCATTGATGGTCTTAAGCATTGTGTCGGCATCTGAGACCTCGAAAGGATCAGGGCCAAAGTCACGAGTTTCTTCACTGTTCACGAAACCGGGTTCGATGTTGATAGCCTCGACCTTCATGTCGTTAATCAGTGCACTGTATCTCCATGAACGTTCTCCGAAACCTCTCTCAACTTCCCACACACAGTTGAGTCCCATACCACGGGTGAATAGAGCCGCTCCATCGGGAATGAGCTTGACATTCTTGAAGTTACCTGTTTCCATGTCCTCAGTTAGGCCCAGCTTTAGACCCCACTGTCTCATAACAAAAGCATCGTTGACCGAAAAGCAATATACTTCATCAATGCCAGCAGCCTTTAGCTCTTCGTATTTCTTCTCATAGCCGGGGACATGTGTGGATGAACAAGTGGGCGTAAAAGCCCCGGGAAGGCAGAAGATAACGCTTCGCTTTCCCTTGAAAAGATCCTCTGAAGTCACATCCTTCCACGCGAAGGGGTTCTCCTCTCCCTTAGCCTAAAACATCGCATAGTATACGAATACAATGCTTTAGAATCATGATAATGGTACAAATCTACAAAAGAAAAGGACACGGAAGTATCGTATCCCATGTATTGTGCACTCAAATTTGAAGATGCAGAATAATAAACAAATCGATACATACCTTCAACTCGGCATCACGCACTCGGCACTTGAAAGTCACACTGGGCACGGTGGCACCGACTTGAATCGGTCCTAAACGAAAAGTAGTGTCGATAACAACGCACATTAGCAAACGACCACGTTCTCGTGTTAAATCAGGAAAATCGAATGATCTAGCATATTACTGAGGATATATGAATTATTGTTCAGAGGGCCAAAATTTAATGAAGAAGCGACAACTGAGCGAAAAGCAGAGTTATGTACCTCCTTGAGCCAAGGTAGCCATAGTTCTCTTGATTCCTCGAAATAACTGCATACCTTTAGTCATTTTGATTTTCTTTGGGTTTCGCTCGTCACTGGAATGAGTATCCGACATAATGCGTTATTCGGTTATATGCAGGAGGGTGCGCTTTAATCGTAAAAGTGTATTCGTAAACACAAAGTATAGAGGTCAGAAAGACAGAATTGTAGGTAAAAGAACGGTCGAAATTGGCGTAAAAAGTCAAGGTTATTAGTGCTAGTAGTGTACAATCCGGAACTCATTTGGAAAGTCCAACTTGTCAACGAGATACATATTACAAAGAATCCAACGTCCACATCCAAACAACAATAAAGCAGCCAGTAGACACACCTCTTGCCGTGATATGACGACCGGATGCCAATGAGCAGCTTTTTTGCAGATTAAATTTTTTGTTTTTTAATCATGAATGAACACCAGCCAACAACAGCGGACATCGGCTGTATGGCCTGATCTCGAATGACTCACAGTGGTCAGAGTGTGTCACAAACATTCACGAAAATCCCCCCCGCAGATTGTCAGAAGAATCAGGCCACATGTTTTCCAAATTCCAAAAATAGATGGGAGTATTTCATTCATATTTAGCCATACCATGGACTCCTAACAATAAATCGACTACTAAATAGAGTGAGAGAGGCGGACCACTCACCAGTCACCCCTCACCCCAGTCGCCACACGGCCTCAAGAGGTAAATATATATTCGCAGCTCATTGGTGAAATCTACTTTGTTATCGCAGATGGGCGGACTTTTTTCATTTTTATTATTTATCTTTTTTTTTAACGGAAAATAGTACATAAAATGTAAAGTTGTAAACACTATGAAAAATATGTTTTCTACTACAGTTGTTCAGTTCTCATTTCCAGTGTCCCCATTTGAAAAGCTAAAATATGGCCCCTTGCGCCGTGCGCTCGGGCCATGTCTCACCTCAATTTTTATTTTGTTCTTGTATGTACAACATAATTTCAAAACAAAAACAAAAACTCCTTTTTTTCTTTGCATTTTGGGAAGGCTTAAATAGTTCAATCCTTTTTTTCTTCGATTTTTGTGAAGGCTCAAATAGTTGTCAAAATGAAAATAGCTTCAAAATACACTTTCCCCAATATATTTGGTCGACTTTTTGAACTGTGCGATTTCCAAAAAAACAGTTTCGTCGGACGAAACCTGATTTCTATTTAGATCCAAATCCAGAGGGCCATGATTAGGAGGCTATGGGCTATATATTAAGGGTTGGGGACTTCTTGTTGGGGACAATGGGGAGTGAAGTCTGGACTCTGGATCCTGGCTTCTCTATACTAGAGAGCGACAGTCTGGTCACTCTGGAGTCTGGATACGAGTTTAATCCTAAATTAGTAATTTTTGAGTTTGTATTTATTTATTTATTTGTGCCGTTTGGAGGAGGTGAAGGTCTGTTATTTAAATACTGCTAAATATTTAGTATATACTTAAATAGAGTGCAGACTGTAGCCTGCGGCTGCAGGTCTGCAGCCGGCAGAGTTTTCTCATTTCTAAACGAAGAAAGAAAAAAAAGAAACACAATTGGAAAATGAAATCAAGTACCGAAAGTCTCAAAGAATGGTAACTATGCTGCCTATCTCTGGTTGTCAAGCAAATATTATCAAATTATTTAATTTTCGGCGGTTGACGCCTGTCGGGCTGTCGGGCTGTCGGGCTGTCGGCTCGTGTCAGACGCACCAAAATATCGCTCATCAAATGTGAAACTACAGATATTCACAAATTATTAATATATATATATAAATATATATATATATGTATATATGTACTGATACGCAATAGACACTAACTTCTAACTGTCTATCATTAGTGATTAGTTAATAGTGCAGCACTTTGTATCCAGATCCACAGCAACTTTCACAATGCTATCTGCTGTCCGTTTATCTCGCGCTTCGAGCGTCGCTTTCACGAGCACCGTACCAGCCCTGAACGTCATTCGTTCATTGGCCACTGGCGGAGGAGAGCGAAAAACAACAAAACTTAAGAAGATGTTAAATAGCGGAGAACTATGTTTCTTAATGGAGGCTCACAATGGTCTAACAGCCAAGGTACGTTTTACATTTTACATTTTACATTGTGGTTATTTCTCGTACGCGGTACTCGAACCAGTTGTTGGCAGCAAGCCACACATGTCGTTTAGCCCATCGCCGAGTCCAAAATGCACTACAGTTTGTTTTAGATTAATTCAGTTTGTAGATCAAAACCTAAGTTGTGAAACTTTACATTTTTTATTTTATAACGTTTGATTGTGACAACCTCGTTTTCGTGTATAGATGCAATTGCATATACAACACCTGGGCACGTGTTCTGCTTTACAGCTGTCACAGATATTTGGGCACAACCACGCTAAGTAGAAAGGTTCAATTTATTTTTGAGTTTTTTACTTCCCTGAAGATTATTGTCTTTTGTATTGTATCTCCATCTAAAGGTGAATCGTTTCAAGTACATATCTTCTAGTATCGGCCGGGATACATACCGTCATCCACAATATGGAGGACTGGTGTTGCTAGAGTTCGACATTATAAACCACAATGACTTGAGTTGTATATACAGATACTTGTGAAGAGCAGTATGTTTCGGGGGTCTTTCTGGTGATCGGCTTCGAATTTTGATTTGGGTTGTCATTTAAGTATATATGTAACAACAGGATCTTCCTGACGTTGCCTGATGTATGTTCGTACTGCGAGCCGTTGTGTATTCCCGAATTGGCACCTATATAATGTTTTTCTGACATCCACACAGATTGTTGAAGAAACTGGATTCAAGGGCATCTGGGGCAGTGGATTGTCTATCAGTGCACAGCACGGTGTGCGAGACAGCAACGAGCTGTCCTGGACCCAGGTACAACGGGATAATGAGAAGAATGAGAAGACTCATTTTGTACTCAGATGATATATAGAGTGGCGTGGTTGTGGTGTGGTTATTTACCATCTGTCACCACATCAGAACTATATACGCTGGAGATATTTACGCGCATCTGTATAAGCTTATAAATAATTTGAGAGTAACATACATTTACCTCTAAGCACCAACTGTGAGGTAATCTCAAAAGGGGTGTGTCCCATTTGAGGGTGATTTCTAACGGGTTGTATGATTATGATGCATCTGAATTTGCCAGCGTATGTAAACGTTCTGATGGTTAACGCCACAAACTAAAATATTATTTTGTTTACAAATTCAGGTAGTTGACACTTTGGAGTTCATGGCTGAAAATACCACCATCCCAATCTTATTAGACGGCGACACAGGATTCGGTAACTTTAACAACGCCCGTCGTCTAGCTGTTAAGGTATGTCTGGTCTGCCGTTCGTGTATTGGGTGGTTGCTCATCTCAACGCTCCGACAACTGGGAGGGCAAATGTATTTGATAAATAAGGTGAAGCTTCATACGAATGCAAAGCGGAGTTTGCCTGATTTCTCTGAACCAGTATAGCTGTTTCCTCTTTAACTCACTTGCAATTGAATGCCATTCGAGTGAGCGCGCACATACCCGAAACAACTTTAGCACACCATCATGTTCATATCATAAAATGGGTCAGTGCATGTACATCATCTATAGATAAGAGTGATCATCGCATAATTTATATTGCTACGCATTAAATGGTGCTACAAATACGCACGTACTGTCACATCTATGTACAGGCCGAGGGTGTCGTGAGTGTCATTGTATATGACATGACTTGTCACTTGACTACATCTGTGTACAGGGTGAGATTGAATGGTGCCGTGAGTGTCATTGTGTACGTCATGACTTGTCAATTGACTACATCTGTGTACAGGGTGAGATTGAATGGTGTCATGAGTGTCATAGTGTATGTCATGACTTGTCAATTGACTATGCTACGAATTGCAATTTGTATTTTACAGTTGGAAGAGCGAGGGGTAGCCGGTGTGTGTATTGAAGACAAGTTGTTTCCAAAGACCAACTCGTTGCTGGACGCACGTGCACAGCCACTAGCCGACCCTGAAGAGTTTGGCATGAAGATTAAGGTAAGAGCCCGTTAACGTATGGAACAACTCAGGTGCCAGGACTACGGGCACGAAGTAGTTTACCGTTATAATATTTTAACGCATTAAATGTGCATGATAGAATTGGAAGTTACAGACTACGCAGATGTGTGGTGTCCAGAAATGAAGCTAACGTATGTCGATGGTAGTTAGAATATGCCAAAAATAGGTCATCACTTCTTATGGTCTATGTGCATATATATATACATATATATACATATATAAATATACATATATATATATATATACATATATATATATATATATATACATATACATACACATATACGTATAAATATATACATATACATATATTGGTTTAGTCAAAGTACACACAGTGTTGGACTTGGTGTACTATCCGAATCTCTGTCAGCAACGAAGCTTCTATTGTATAGCCCTTGTCAGCTGTACACATACTATCATATGATAGTAACGTTTGCTTCGAGTGTACTGGGTTGTTATATATCACTCACTGTGTTCCTTTGTTTGATGCTTAGTCGCTGGTTCTCTCTCCCCTGCACACGTCCTCTGAGAGTAGGCAATGAAGGATTCGGTCAAAGACAAGGACTTCTGTGTAGTAGCACGTGTAGAGTCATTCATTGCCGGTTGGGGACTGGAGGAGACGCTCAAACGAGCCAAGATATACGCCGACTACGGCGCAGATGCCGTGCTCATCCACTCCAAGAAGTCAGACCCCAGTGACATCATATCCTTCATGGAGAAGTGGGACAAGCGGGTATGTGGTGCCATGCACAAGATGCGGGTCACGGGTTGGCAGTACAGTTTGTGCGCAGTATGTAGTTCTCTCGTGTGCATGTGCGTGTCTTGTCTTCAACTGCACAGTTTGTGCGCAGTGTATAGTTCTCTCGTGTGCATGTGCGTGTCTTGTCTTCAACTGTACAGTTTGTGCGCAATGTATATTTCTCTCGTGTGCATGTGCGTGTCTTGTCTTCAATTGTACAGTTTGTGCGCAATATATAGTTCTCTCGTGTGCATGTGCGTGTCTTGTCTTCAACTGTGCTGTGGTATCTGGTACGCACTTTGCTGTGGCCACTCGAGGCCCAGTGCAATACACTGCAATTGGAGCTTTCCTTAGAGGCGTGTAGTTGATCTTAGAGGTGTGTAGATGCGCAAGCTATTCATCCAACACGACGTACATGCTGAAGGCACCTCTGCGTTTGCATCCTTGATTTCACGGTGAATTGCTAGTTTGTGGTGATTTTGAGTAAGCCAGAAGAAGAAAAAAGCACCCATCTTTTTATCCGGACTGCACTCTTGTCCTGCTATCATCGGTGCATTCTTTTCCTGCTATCATCTGTGTATTCTGGGGTTGGGTTGTTGATGGTATGCCGAGTGGCAATTGCGGTGTTTAGGGTTTTTTGTGAAACAAGGCTCGTTACCACACCTCATGTGAACCGAATTGTACTTTCCAATCCGTTTATCTGGCTGTGTCTTTTCTCGTGAACACACCTCATGTGAACAGACTGGTAGCATGTAACGGTCTGTGTCTTTCTTGTGACCACAGTGTCCCGTGGTGATTGTGCCCACCAACTACCCCACCACTCCCACCGACGACTTCCGCAAAATGGGCATCTCCACTGTGATCTGGGCCAACATGAACGTACGCGCATCCATCAAGGCTGTACAGGACTGCTCTAAGCAAATCTTCGAGGAGGAGTCCATTGTCGGTGTCACACCCAAGGTATGGATATGTTATAGGGTTTTATGGGTTAGGTGTGGTATCGGAAGAGTTTGCCAACGCGAGTTTGCGTTTGGGATGTTTGTCATGTGGTCGTTGTAGTGTCAGCTTGGATTTTGGTGAGCGTGTAGACGCTACTTTCAGACTGTGCGAACTGAAAGAAAAGATCAAGTGGGATCATTTATTTTTCGAATTGAAATCTAGTTTACATCACTATTTAAACCATACAATACAATACATCACAATATTTAAAACATACAATTTAATACAATATTTAAAACCTACAATACAACACTATTATATAAAACCTACAATATAACATTATATTTAAAAGCATACAATACAACACTATATTTAAAACATGCAATTTAACACTATACAATACAACACTATTTAAAACCGATTTTAGGGTTTACTAAACCCTAAAACCCTTTAAAACCTACAATACAGCACTATATTTAATACATACAACACAACACTATTTAACACCTACAATACAACATTATTTAATACATACAACACAACACTATTTAACACCTACAATACAACATTATTTAATACATACAATACAACACTATTTAACACCTACAATACAACATTATTTAATACATACAATACAACAATACATCAAAAACACTGTCGGAAGATTTCACACGCGCTGTCTCCAAGAGATTCTTCCGAGTGCGTGCAGTGCTAATGACTATCTTCGTGTTTATTCATTGCATCGTTAGTTTCTGATGGCACAAATATCATTTGAATATGGGAGCACTCCACCGTACATCCTTCTGCGCACAGGTCCGCTTCACCATACATCATGATAAGCCCATGCGTCATCAAAACCCTAACTCTAAAAACCCTAATCTTCAATTCCACAGATTGCCACTGTCAAGGAGATCTTCAGACTGCAAGACGACAATGAGTTGAAGGAGGCTGAGAAGGTCTACCTACCACAGACGAAGGCGGAGTAATCTACCTACCACAGACAAAGGAGTAATTGGTCACTTGATCACTCTCCCACAAGAGTAACAGATCAATCGATTAGATGCGAATGCACTCTTAAAACTGACATGGCTTAGTTGGGCTGTGCTATGCAGACCCGCTGCACCGTACGCACTCACGCACGGTGCACTAGAGGACGAACTAAATTAACTTTGAATGGAGAATGAATCCGGAAAGTAATAATAAATGATAATAAACAATTAAACCATCGGCTGGTGCACTAGAGGACGAACTAAATTAATTATGAATGAAGAATGAATCTGGAAAGAAATATCACAACCATCTTCATTCATTCTTCAATTACTATCACTGATATCCGTCAAGAACTTTGCCAGTATTTTGCCAAATTAGTAATAACTGACGATAAACAATGTTAAAAACCATCATCATTCATTCTTTAATTACTATCAATGATTTCCGCCAAACACTTTGCCAGTATTGTGCCAAAGTAATAATAATTAACAACAAACAATGTTAAAACCATCTTCATTCATTCTTTAATTACTATCACTGATTTCCGCCAAGAACTTTGCCAGTATTTTGCCGCCATTTTTAAAGTCCGACAACAGAGCCTGTAGCACACGGAGAATTGGACAGGGGCGATGAGTTGTATTCACAGATAGAGAAAATTTGTCATATGTGATATATTATGTTATGTTACATGTTGTATGTTATATGTTATGTATTATGATATGTTACAGATTGTAAGTTACATGTTATATATTATGATATGTTAAATGTTATATGCTATACGCTATACGTTCTATGTATGTTGCATATGTTATATATTATGTGCTGCAAGTTACATGTTATATGATATATGCTATACGTTCTATGTATGTTGTATATGATATATATTATGGATGTTATATGCTATACGTTCTATGTATTTTGTATATGTTATATATATTATGTTATGTTGCATATCGTAATAAATTTGTATGTGGGAGTACGGTTGAGGCGATTGATAGCCTTCGCACTGCGCGCAACCATGGCAAAAGAAACCGACGCCAAAGAGAATGACACGATAGTGAAACAACCATGGCAAAAGAAACCAACGCCAAAGAGAATGACACGAAAGTGAAACAACTGAACGCCAAAGAGAATGACACGAAAGTGAAACAACTGAACGCCAAAGAGAATGACACGAAAGTGAAACAACTGAACGCCAAAGAGAATGACATGAAAGTGAAACAACCATGACAGAAGAAACCAACGCCAAAGGGAAAAAAACGAAAGTGAAAAGGGAAGTGACATTATCAACGACAATTGGACGACGACATGCAGCAAAAGAGAGACCACACATATATAACACGCAAGAGATATAACGCAACACAGAGGAGCACTGGAATGGTATACAGTGCAGCAGGTGTAGACATGCAGTGAATGAGAGAGACCACACACATACAATACACATGCGATATATAAGCTAAAACTCTAAACCCTAAAACCTAAAACAGCAACCACAGGGGCACTTACAAACTCGTTGTTGGCATGATAGGCTGTGAGGAGTCCGAACCTGTGCACGGAATAAACGTTAACGACTGCTCAGTACATGATTACACGGGATCAATGAAGGATGGAACGTAGCGCAACAAACAAGACAAGTGATGACAAGACGTGATTATCTGCACTACACTATGAAGTCAGAGTGAATATAAAATAAAGAAAGGGCCCAGGGCAGAACGGCTGAGGTTGCTGACCCTATGCGAATGCCATATGTGCATGACAGGTTTATGACAGGTGTATGACAGGTGTATGACAGGTGTATGACAGGTGTATGACTGGCTGCTATGGTCTTGGGGTTATGCGCACTCTATAGTACAGTCATTGCACACATAAGGACAGCAAATGAATGAAACATGGACAGCAAATGAATAATGAATGAACAGCAAATGAATAAAACATAAAACAGCAATCGATGCATGAGTGATTCTGTCTTGGGCAATGCATGCATGCGCTCTGCGTGTTCTACTGTACACCCAACGACACCCCCAACATACAAGTGAACGTTACAGCACACTACGCACAACCCACTAACTCAACCATCTGCGCATGAAATGCACAACACACTAACCCCATCATCTGCACACGACACATAACACACTCACCCAATCATCTGCAGGTCTAGGCCACCCTTCTTGAGATCGCCCACCAGCGGCAGTGACCCACACACAGCGTACGGCGCAAAGTCACCACGCACATCCTGCACTGCCTTGGCCAGAGCTTTGTATCTGGATATAAGGAGAAGGCATATACAACATATGCAACATCAATGCACGGAGAAGGCATATACAACATATGCAACATCAATGCAAGGGAGAAGGCATATACAACATATACCACATCCATGCAAGGAGAAGGCATATACAACATATACAACATCAATGCAAGGAGAAGGCATATACAACATATACAACATCCCTAGACAAGGAGAAGGCATATACAACATTTACAACATCCTGCAAGGAGATGGACATCTACAACATATACAACATCAATGCAAGGAGAACGGCATATACTATATATACAACTCAATGCAAG
>NW_014040299.1:11063-12428 GCF_001186125.1 Sphaeroforma arctica JP610 | reverse complement strand
CAACATCAATGCAAGGAGAAGGCATATACAACATATACAACATCCCTGCAAGGAGAAGGCATATACAACATTTACAACATCCCTGCAAGGAGATGGCATCTACAACATATACAACATCAATGCAAGGAGAAGGCATATACTATATATACAACATCAATGCAAGGAGAAGGCATATACTACATATACAACATCAATGCAAGGCAAAGGCATATACAACATATACAACATCAATGCAAGGAGAAGGTATATACAACATATACTGCATCAATACAAGGAGAAGGCATATACAACATATACAACATCAATGCAAGGAGAAGGCAGGAGAAAGAAGGAGCATGCATCCCTAAAACTCTAAAATGCATCAATGCACACCTGGCAATAGGACGAGCGCACGGGGGAAGAAGCAAAGACATGTCTAGCTGACAAGTGACCGCTGACAGCTGACAACTGGCATGCGCAAGTGTGTGCGCCTGCAGATCGCTTATGGACACCGCTGCTGAAGAGGTTCGTACAGACAATAACAACACACAATGCTTTGGACAAAAGCAAAGTACTAGGCACCAAACAAAAGAAACAAAAGGTAGTGAACAGAAGCAATATACATGACAGGAAATAGAAGCAACAATAAGGGCATTAAAAGTAGGTATGTTTAGTATATATATATATATATACGTATATATAAGAAGACACATACAGGACATAGACATAGACATAGACATAGACATATACATAGACCTATACATAGACATACCCGGGGGATGCGTTGTCAACGTAGACGCCCCGCATGAACGGTAGATTGAATTCCAGTGACACTGCGCTGTCAATGCCACCCACAACGTACTTGGACGGACCACGCCCAGGCAGCACAGACAGATCTCTGCAGAGAGAATGAAATGGCATGAAAACACGCACACGCACACACACATAACAGACAGATCTCTGCAGAAAGAATGAAATGGCATGAACACACGCACACGCACACAACAGACAGATCTCTGCAGAAAGAATGAGCCGGGATGAACACACGCACACGCACACGCACATAACAGACAGATCTCTGCAGAAAGAATGGGATGGGATGAACACACGCACACGCACAAGCACACGCACATAACAGACAGATCTCTGCAGAAAGAATGGGATGGGATGAACACTCGCACACACACAAGCACATAACAGACAGATCTCTGCAGAAAGAATGGGATGGGATGAACACACGCACACGCACATGCACACGCGCAAGTCAAGGATTAAAGATATGCACTCACTTGGAGGGATCACTGCAGGAAACAGTCAGGCGAAGGGATATACCTATGCATCACCACAGCCCACAGTAGCACGTACTTAATAAGCACAGGTGAATGC
>NW_014040299.1:6448-9533 GCF_001186125.1 Sphaeroforma arctica JP610 | reverse complement strand
ATATATATATATATATATATATATACATATAAAGCCCAGAGTAGCATCTACTTAATAAGCACAGGTGAATGCTATATATATATATATATGTATATATACACAGCCCACAGTAGCACCTACTTAATAAGCACAGGTGAATGCTATATATATATATACACACACGCAGCTCACAGTAGCACCTACTTAATAAGCACAGGTGAATGCTATAAACACACACACACAGCCCACAGTAGGAGCTACTTAATAAGCACAGGTGAATGCTATATATATATATATATATATATATACAGACCACAGTAGGACCTACTTGTTGAGTTCTTCGACGTATGTCTTCATGTTGTGCATCACCTCCTCCACTTCATAGAATGGCGTCAGTCGGCAATCGCCAGAGATTTTCGCCACAGCCGGCATCTGATTAAAGCTACCATGGCCAGGCAGTGACATCTGCGCAGACAGTACACAAAGACACACAGTGGTTGAAGGGGTGGCTTATACAAAGTGGTTGAGGGAGTGGCTTATACACAGTGGTTGAGGGGTGGCTTACACTTCCATATAACATAGATCATTGGTGCAATGGAGACAAAAGGATGGAGGCACACATGCATCATGCACAGCACGTGCGATTCACCTGCACACAGCTAGTGGGCAACACGTGTGTATTATGAGCTACATATGAGCATTGCATACGTCCCCATATGAATGTACATGCATATATGAATGTACATGCATATATGAATGTACATGCATACATGAATGTACATACATACATGAATGTATATGCATATATGAATGTACATACATACATGAATGTACATGCATATATGAATGTACATGCATATATGAATGTACATGCATATATGAATGTACTTGCATGAGTACTGGTGCATGGGTAATGGGGTGTGGTTGATGGGGCGGATGGAGTGAAACTGTGGGTTTAGGTTGGCAGCCTACAACAATACACAACCACGAAAATCACACACACATACACACACTTATGATCACCACACACACACACACACACACAAATGAACACCCCACCCCACCATATAGCATATTTCGATACGAACACCAATCAGAGAACAAAAACCTTAAACCCTAAACCCTGCGGCTCACCTGTGTGGGCTTGAACGACGACGGCGAATCGAATTTGAAGTCGTTTTCTCTGGCGTGGGGTGGGAATGAGCTGTAGAAGTGGTCCTGCATGGCATGCACAGCATCCATGGCCAACTCAGCCGCATTCACCGTCTACGCACCACACGAGACACAGGGCAAGAGAATGAGGAGAGGGGGGTGAATCATGGGGGAGAGGAAGGCAGGGATTAATATGACATTATTATGACATTATCATGGCATGCACAGCATCCATGGCCAACTCAGCCGCATTCACCGTCTACACACCACACGAGACACAGGGCAAGAGAATGAGGAGAGGGGGGTGAGTCATGGGGGAGAGGAAGGCAGGGGATTAATATGACATTATTATGACATTATCATGGCATGCACTGCATCCATGGCCAACTCAGCCGCATTCACCGTCTACGCAGCACACGAGGCATACGGCAGAACGAGAGAGAGAGAGAGGGGGGGGTGAGGCAGTGGGGAAGAGGAAGGCAGGGATTAATATGACATTATTACGACATTATCATGACATTATACATCATCATGACATTATCTTGGCATTATCATGACATAACAACGCACACGTGCTGCAAAGAGGTTGACTCATCAGAACAACTAGCACTACACAGTAACCATAGCAACCCACATGTGCTGCAAATGGGGCGACTCCCCAGCAAACTCTGTACATAGGGCGCACGCATGAGCAGTCAAGTGCTGAGCTCATCATTCGTTTCTAACAGTACAGTCGTTTTCAAAGTTAACATAAACTAGTACGTTTTCAAAGTTTATATAAACGAGAATCTTTACAGGCCTTTACATAAACGAGTATCTTTAAAGTCTTTACATAAACGAGTACGTTTTCAAAGTTTATATAAACGAGCATCTTTACAGGCCTTTACACGAACGAGTACGTTTTCAAAGTTTATATAAACGAGTATCTTTACAGGCCTTTATATAAACGAGTATTTTTAAAGTCCTTACATAAACGAGTACGTTTTCAAAGTTTATATAAACGAGTAACTTTACTGCCTTTACATAAACGAGTACGTTTTCAAAGTTTATATAAACGAGTACCTTTACAGCCTTTACATAAACCAGAACGTTTTCTAAATTTATATAAACGAGCATCTTCACAGCCTATACATAAACGAGTACGTTTTCTTAGTTTATATAAACGAGTATCTTTACAACTTTTACATAAACGAGTATCTTTACAGCTTTTACATGAACGAGTATCTTTACAGCTTTTACATAAACGAGTATCTTTACAGCTTTTACATAAACGAGTACGTTTTCTAAGTTTATATAAACGAGTGCCTTTACAACCTTTACATAACCGAGTACGTTTTCTAAATTTATATAAACGTGTATTTTTACAGCCTTTACATAAACGAGTACGTTTTCCAAGTTCATATGAACGAGTACCATTGCAGCCTTTACATAAACGAGTACGTTCTCAAAGTTTATATAAACGAGTACCTTTACAGCCTTTATATACACGAGTACGTTTTCAAAGTTTATATAAACGAGGGCCTTTACAGCCTATAGATAAACGTTTACAGTCTGTTGTTGACACACCTTTGTGGGAAATCCGGAATGGAACAGCTTGCCGGTGGCGGTCAGGTGCCACACAAACGTACTGGCTGTGCCCAGACACGGCTGTGAATCACTGGCATCACACCACACCACCTGAAACAACAAGAGACAGGGGAGTATGAGGAAGAACTGAATAAGACCCACAAAAACATTACACCACACCACACCACACCGCACCACACCACACCATACTATAACACACCACACCACCTGTAACAACAAGAGCCAGGGGAGTATTAGGAATAACGGAATAAGACACCACACCGCACCACACCTCACCACACCCCACCACACCATACTATAACACACCACACCACACCACACTATACTATAACACACCAGATCACACCACGCCACACCACACCACATC
>NW_014040299.1:0-4472 GCF_001186125.1 Sphaeroforma arctica JP610 | reverse complement strand
ATACGTACGTACGTACGTACGTACATACATACATACATACATACATACATACATACATACATACATACATACATACATACATACATACATACATACATACATACATACATACATACATACATACACACATCCATACACACACACACACACATATATATATATATATATATATGTTATGAATTAGATGTTCATGGATGAATATTATATATTTGAAAAACTTAAATACTACCTGCATTTGCGAGAACTTTGAATTTCTACCATATTTTATCAATGGATACATATAATAGATCGGCTTGCCAAAGCCTGCGCTATTCGTATACGTTGGGACCTCTCCTACAAAGCGACATACCTGCACAGCCGCAGCATTGTTGATCATTTTCTCAAGTAGGGCGAGAAACCGCTTCTCGTCCAGCTGGAAGTTTTGCATGAAGTCAGTCATGATGTAAATAATCAATTGTGCTGCAGACTGTTCGCTAATGTGGTGTCGAAGTGTGTACTGTGTAGCCGTGAATGGCTCGTTCAAATGTACATATCTTTATTTTGCTCCACAGCGCTGATGAGACCAGTGACAACAGCCCAAAAAAAAACTGACATACCTCTTTGTGATCAAAGTGACTACACAACACATTTTTATTTACGCGGACAGGAATTTCTCTGTTTTGCGGACAGGAATTTCTCTGTTTCTACGTGGACAGGCCCTTATTTTTGTGTCCAAATGCCATGAATGGACAGGACAATTTGAAAAAGATCCCGGACGGACATGGTCCTCTCATCAGTGTCAGGACTGTCAGACTGTCAGCCTCTCCGTCTGATTCTGTGGTTTAACGACAAACCGCCGGACGAATGTTCTATTTTTAACTGCTGAGTGCTGACTGCTTGAGAGTCTGAGGCCCTCAATGCCTGACCTGACCTTTTCTATTTTTGTTTTTAAAAACAATTTAAAAAACCCCTAAAACAGTTTACACTTTACAGTTTCAGACAGCGCAGCCGCACACCGCATACGTTCTATTTTCAGGAGGCTATGCACCCCGTCGCACGGGCCTCGGCCCGGCACGGGGCCAGCCCACCTGACCCCGATAAAATATTTATAGACGGATTTAGAGTTTTCACTGGTTTAGGACAACCAAATTTTCTCCGGGGGACTATCATTTGCGGAATGTGCACAATATTCCCAATTTTGGAAAAATTCCATTGATGCCCAATCTTGGAAATTCCGTTGATGGGCTTCTGCCATGGATTCCAGTTATCCAGTGGGGTGGGTTTGCATTTCAGTGTTGCGCTAGAGATTTGAAACTAACCCCGTTCAGATTCATGTATGATACTGTATTGAAACACAACAAGCTAACATACGGAGTGCGCTATACATCTTTTCCTGCTCTTGTCCGTTGTAAATGTGTAATGGAAGTGCTAAACTAGATGGGATGATGCGCACCGACTATAAAATTTCTGCTTCGGTAGCGCTAGAGATAGCGGGCCACCGGATATAACGCCATAATATAAATTGGTAGATTGTAATCTCAATTCATACTTAAAATTATAATAAACTGAACAGTAGCTATAAAAAAGTTCTAAGGAAATTGTATATGGCTGGTACAAAAATGCATTTCGTAGATGATATGCCCTCATAGCCTTCAGGTGGGTTTTTATGTGTGTGCCATTCGTATACGTATGTACATGTACGTATGCGAGGAGATATTTTTTTTTGCTCAACGATCACCAACTCTTATACAATATTTTCAACATAAAACCTTATAACCACATCAAATACCATACAAAACGAACTCGCATTCACATACTCTCTTGCCTTCGACACACGCTGTTCATCATCCGGACAAGCTGGGACAAGAAGCTCGTCTTCGTTTACCAATAACATTACGACAGTTTGTATACCTACAGTAGCAATATAGAGTAGTCTTGCAGTTGTTATTGCTGCAGCGTACAATGCGACTAGATAAAATCGCGAATGAGAATGAATACTAAGCAAATTCCAGCCATGTGTGAAGAAGCTCACAGACTATTAAAGGTGTATTTCCGCTACTAGCGGCAAAAGTTTCATTCGCCATTCTAAACCGCACGCACTATGGCAATGTGTGGTGTGATGATCTTCAACAATATTGGAACATCTCATGATGGTACATAGTGTGTAATGGCAACTAGCACGCAGGAACTGTTTATTTATGTCAGCTGACAGCCCGGTAACTAGGGAACTGCTGACAATGGGTGTGATCTAAAATTCCGTACCTCAGCATACGGATCAATACCTATAGCAGAATTAAAGGAAGAACATCATGACCCGATACACTATTGACTGACTGAACAACTTCTCTGAGTCAATATCGACTGTGGGCCCTACTATAGCCCGGGCCAGTAACTGTATACTCATCAGCGATCGGAAGAGCGAGAGGAAATGTTCGTATGCTGTTCGACGCGAACGCCGCTTGAATGGCAATATATCATGAGTAATCAAGCGGAGCAACGCATAATATGTAACGGCCATCAGTTCAAGGTACAAGAACAGATACGTCAGCGGTTTGACAATGCCGAAGATGAACAGCATGAAGACAACATTCAGGATCTGTGACATGTTGCCCACTGGCCTCGGAATAGAGATGGTTGATCTGCGCCTGTACTTCTTGATGTGCTTGGTGTGGTGCCTGGCACGGTACTTCTCGTGCAGAATGGCACTCTTGGCCTGGTCCAGAATGAACTGCGACTGTTCAGGGGCACCTTGCTCTAGTGCCGTCTCGACATCCCGCATCATGTCGGTCATCTCGCGCTGCTGTTGTTCGTGTTCCAAGGGCATGTCATCCGGATACTCATCTACAACCTTGCCATTGAGATGGACCCCCTTGCAATCGCTCAGCCAGTAGGGAGCCTCGTAGTTCTGCGGCCGTTCGTATCCGTTAGCTTCAATCCACGTGACAGCATCTTCATAACCCAATCGGAACAGTTGCTCAAACTCGTCCTCAGTGCCTGGGTAACACGCCCACCAGGCAGGAATGAATTGTGATGGCTTGATATCGGTCCTATGGAAATAGAACGGCGACACGGTGATGGTGTTTTCATCCAGTAGTGGTTGGAAATCAGCCAGACCTCCGTCAGCCACAAGGGTTCCGTCCTGTGTGGTGGCAGAGATAGAGAGTGACAAAGTTAAGCGGGTATGTTGGGTATTCGTGATACGCACAGACGAGCGTGTGTTATATTCCAACGGAAACTATATGAGACATGATCATCAAACAGGATCAAGACATATGTTATGTAGTACATTCATACCGGCAAGTTGGAGCGTGCGCAAACAAGAAGTAAGCCAATCAGGACAACGAATCAGCAAATGTGAGACGCAACAACGTGGATAATTGGGTCGGCAAGGTATGCGGAATGCGCCCATACTCACACACATGTGACACACTCTAGCTCGTGTGCAATCGCGTAGGAGATGGTAATAGATCACAAGATAATTCATTTGCACATAGAGATCACTTACAAGTACGAACGGAAATCCCGCAATAGGGGGTGCCGTACAGCTAGCCAACAGCACATCCTTGAAGTGATCGTAATCAGTGTATTTGGAGTAGCGGAAACCATGGCAACCAGGTAAGGCTGTCACGGCCACTTCCATGCGCTCTTCCAATTGCTGTTGGTAGTGCTTAAACTCTTTGGGACCCAACTTCTGGTCAACTATGTCCACAATATACTTTCTCAGCCTGAACGCGTTCATGTTTAGGACAGGCTCGCGCACGTCTCGTATGCAACCCAAGGTATACTCTTTAAGTGAAATGAAATCTACGTCAACAAGGATCGCCGCTGCTGTAAGTGCTCCCGCCGAACTACCAACAAACTTTGCTTTCTTGTCGAGCTCGTAACGCTGCAGGGCCATAGCCACACCAAAGTGGTACATCTTCAACCATCCACAAGCCGCAAAGGAAAATGAGAGCTCTGGCTTGCCGTGCACCTGTGTCAAATATTTGATAGGCGTAAATAGTGATACAAATATTGACATGCTTGAATAATACTTTCTGATTCACACACACACATATATATGTATATATTTATGAGGATGTTTATGCATATATATATATGTGTGTGTACATACACATACAAATATACATATAGCTTTCTATATAAATATATAAATACATGTATATAGATCTATGTATACTATCCATAAAATATTGTGTATACACATATTTGATACACACGCACACGCACACGCAAATATATTTATATATATACATATATACATTTTTTTTGAAAATGCAGGTGTATATTTCTCTATATATATTTAGAAATATACATACATACATATATATATATATATGTATATATATAAACATATTCATATAATCATATATATATATCTAAATCTATATATCTATCTGTATGTAAGTATATATATATATATATATGTGTAAGTATATATATATATATATATGTGTGTGTGTGTGTGCACGTACATATATAATGCAAATATA
>NW_014040300.1:96032-100260 GCF_001186125.1 Sphaeroforma arctica JP610 | reverse complement strand
ATATATATATATATATATATATATATATATATATATATATATATATATATATATATATATATATATATATATATATATATATATATATATATATATATATATATATATATATATATATATATATATATATATATATATATATATGCACTTGTTCAAAATCGGTGAACCTATTATGCAGACAAAGGTGGTGAAGCTTATGTGCGGAAAAAGGTGGTGAAGCTTACATGCAGACCTAAGATCAACACTTACACATCAGCGATATCTGCGAAGTTAGTCTGTGCGTGCATAAGGGAGAAGTAATAATGCCATATATATGTATTTTTTGAGCTTGTGTGGCACGGATCGTGCTAGAATTACACTGTGTAAGCAACCCATCTATTAAGTTTCGCTTCAGAAAATGAAGACTCGACTTCTATTTAGATCACACCACATGAGTAAAAATGAGCCCGATATCACCTGGTAAATAAGACAAGCACATTGACTCTGCGTGAGGTCAATTAATACTGTACATGCATACTACGTACACCATGCTGTTTGTATCGGATTACAAAGGCCAGTCTGCTGAACGGCAACCACAGAGAGCGGTTCAATGAGCACCAGTAAGCAATTCTGCCGAAATATGCTCTGAAGGACCTATTTGGCCCCTAGAAAGTATTGAATCCTCATGATTCATCAATAGCCACCCCATTAGATATCAAATATTCTTACTTCGAGGAGGTATACAAAAACACTTCATCAGCAAGCTTGTGGTAGTGGCCCTACCCATACTTACCAATAAGAAACAAAGCGACATGGACTTAGGCCCAGAAGTAGACAAGATTGAAGATCACGGAGGTGAGATTTACGATGAAGATAAATACTTCAGTTAGTAGATAGGAGTAAATTATTAAGGTAGTGGGAAATGGTAAGTGTATGCGATTTTGCAAAACGAGTGTAAATATTGTGTTCTTGTAGAGAGCAGCTAAAGTTGTTTGCGAGTATCGCCGAGTGTACATCATATATATAATTAAACACAAAACTAGTCAATATATACATCACATGAATACATACTGCCAGAGCTCGAAATATGGGTTGCATGGCAGTGTGTGTATTTTTTTCAACAAGTATCGAAAAAAATTCACTCATCATGAATGAAAGCGTAAATTAAAATATATTATCGAATGAATTGGCATATATTTATAACTTTTTATGTTCTATTTATGTATTTTTTTATAAATATATGTGTTGCAAATTTGCATTTTTTTTTATAATTGTTTTAAAACAAAACAAATAGAGGGCTATGGAAACTTTCAAAACAATTTTTTCAACCAAACAGAACTGTAAATGCAGTATAGTCGAACCTCTTTACCTCTTTATTAAAGGTGTCTACCTCTTTATATGTTCAGTTTTTTTGTTTTTTTTGGGCCTACCCTTGTGAGTCAGGCCCTTTCGGGGTCCGGTCCATCAAATTGCCCCTCCTCGGGCCGGCACTCCTGAAGTAGCCCGTTCGGAAATATATTCTATTTATATGTACCAGAGTGTGTAAACTACTCACTACATTTTTAGCTTAGATTGTAGTAATATCTAAGTATATACACTACTATTCATTAATTAATTATGCACGACACTTCTAGTGGTGATTGTTGTTGTGTGGAAGAGTACACGATCACGCAACCAACATCAGGTGCACACAAGTGTGCTGGTTGCGACCGCAATATAGCAATTTGTGGCATGCACATTGGCGAAGAGTATGGCTCATTGGTTTACTGCTTGTCTGCAGATAAATGTCAGGCACCAGATTATCGTGGTGATTCTTTGTTCTACAATGACACACTGGCTAAGCCAGACAACTCGACACAAACTCTGTCTGTAGCGATCGAGCCAGATAAAACAACACAAGACTACTGAATAACTAGTGGCTTTGGTAGCTCCGTATCTGTCCCACAAGTCGTCAGTCCCTAAACCTGGTAGGGTGAGCCTGACCCAGGTGTGTCTACCTCTTTATATGTCCAAAATTTGCTAAAAAGGGGAACTGGACATATTAAGAGGTTCGACTGAAGTCACAAAGTCACAAATAAACAACAAGAGTAATAAACACAAGACCCAAGTTCAAAAGTTGAATGCATAGTTTTGGACTCAACCCTGGTTTTAGTTCATGTAAACCTTATCTCTTGGTTTTTATCTATCTTAAAAGTTTAGACCACATGGGAACTGTGAACAACTTTATAATTGATATACTATTTAAACCATCAACTAGGTTAACAATAAAGTGTTCTTTAAGTAATAATTCTGATAGGTCTTTTTAGGTTATGGGCCTAAATTTAAAATTTTAACCATATCATGCTACCTAGCGCTCAGCTCGTCACTAAGGGCACTGCGGTGTCCTAAAAAATCCTTGCCACATATGATGGATCTTATTTCAATACATGGCAACAAGACAAGGAAATCGCCATGGCCTCCCAGTATACTGACGATCTCACAAACACGCACCCATCACTGCGTACAGGAATTTCCTAAAGAAGAAGCAAATTCCGACCAAAATTATACTGATATCTTTCAATACTCTTAAAGCTGTATGTACCACCGCTTAAAACTAATTAAAATCGAACCCTATATTTCAACATCCCGTGCCAATGACAAATACCAAAAGGCGAAGACTCTTATACTTCCATCTCTGGACCCTGCTCTACGTCTTGCTTTGGTTAATTATGAGATAGCACCACTGGAATCTCTTTTCCTTCCTTAAATTAAAATTTCAACACGAATCTAAATTTGTGTACAATATCGTTGAACATTGCTGCATATTTAGCCGCCGTTAAATGCGGTCCCGCTGAATCACTTCGTCAACGGGCAACACGCTGTGTGTTAGACTGTCGTCGAGGCTGCTACTACCCAAGATATCACACTGAGTTCTACAGTTCAGCAGTTCTTGTTTATTTCCTGTCACGGGCAAGCACAAGCCAATTAAAACCAGCTATATAATATTTACTTGATCCTTCTAAAATATCGCTCCTTAATTAACATCGATGATATCTGTATCTAGCTAGTGTAAACATTGTATCACTCTTCTCAGACTATTTCATTGCCACCTACGGTGAATTCTGTCACTATCAACCAATGAACACTGACCTTAAAGTACGATGACATCATACACCTCGTCAACCACTCTTAAGTGTTGCCTATGTTAGAGTTCGTCACACACACTAAGGGGTGCGATCTATGCGGCCAGACATGCCATAATGCTCGGGTTTGCTCTCAGACAATATTTTCTGTTAATCGTAGGCCACATGTGGTTGCAAAACCAAGTAACATCTAGTAAAGAGTTTTAAGTCTGAAATAAGCAAACTCAGTCAGAAGTGTCATTGGGAATGGCGTGCCTGCTACATTTATTAATCATGATCCTATGTAGAATCAGACTTTCTCTACCATCGGGTTGTGTAAAATTACCGGTCTCTATAGTTTCGGATGAGTCATCACTTCTATCTCATTAAATTATCTATTCCACTAATCTGTCCGGTCCTCAGGTCCGGCCCTCAAATATTCCCCTATGTGCGGTTCTCTAGTCCGGTCCTAAATTCCTCATTCAGGCCCAGTCCTCAGGTCCAGTCCAAAATTCCTCTCTCAGGTATTTTACCGCACACGTCGCTGACGTCTGTAGCCAAAAAAAAAAACCTAATAAAAACAATTTCGCTTACAAGAAGTTTTCATTCGTCTCCCCTACCCATGACACCTCTCCCATCGCAGCACGTGTCACAAGTTGAGCTACCAACATTCTTTCTGATACACGTCAACACTCCCTAATAGATGGGACTGCAACCGTTGATTATATGAATACTACCACTGTTGTCCCTTATAGATCAACATCTCCTGTAAAGGGTTATTTTGTTTTTCAGCTGACAAACAACCGCGTTAAATATGTTCAGAACGAGGATTACTACCACATCTCGGCCTCACATATTTTGACCCGCACCTTACACAAGCCACACTGTTTCTCAGAACAATCTGTAAGACTGGCTTTGCTTTCAACCTTTATAAAAGGGAAAACATAGAACAAGCGCAATCAAGAGGGCTACAACAACTGTGTCCACTATGCGGATCTTAAGGCACTCCTAGACCATCCCCATGTCAAACTCACGGCTGTCCCGCCTTCTGCAAACTTCAAGCCGATTGTCATAATTTATTGTGTCTATCATAGAGCCACGGGACATCGGCAACAGTCCACCACCCTCCAAATGGCTCGGAAAAATAT
>NW_014040300.1:75046-94530 GCF_001186125.1 Sphaeroforma arctica JP610 | reverse complement strand
TGACTCATCCGCCTCCATGATTTGTTGCATCTGATTGTGCTAGCTGCATGTAGCCAGGTTGTGCTTAAAACCCTAAAAAAATGTCTACCCTATTTATCATGTTAGCCTCCGACCACCAAGCTTTTCATAGATCTTCATCCATCTCTTGCAAATGGCCAACTGGTCGATATGGCCGGGTTGAGATTGCTGTGCTGCTTGAGCTTCTGACTTTGACGGTTGCTTTCGCCTTTATTGGGGCACTTACTGAACGCATGTGGTAAAGGGTTTATACCGCGGTGTAGACAAGATCTTGGTCCTCGCGGTGCTGGGGTGTCAGCAGCCTGTCCTATGGGACGACCTCTGCCTTGTCTTCCTTGTTGTCCAAGTGGTTCACCCCCTCTGGGTGGACCCCCTGGAGGTATATCCATTCTTGGACGAGTGACTCTCTGGTCAGGGATGGTTGTGTTTTTGGCTCTCTTGTAGTCACGCTTGCGATTAGCTTGTATTATGGTTGCCTGTCTTATCATATCTTCAGTGAGTTCATGAAACACCTTCACTGATATGTCAGACAAGTGTCCACTACTACCATCCGGTTTTGGTTGAGCTTTGATCAGTTTATCCGTTTCCGCTTGCAGGCTGTACATGACTAGTACTTGATGACGTAATGCCTTGAGGAATTGCCAATTGATCGACTCTCTGCCAGTGCCTTTGTAACGCTTCTCTAACTCAGAGATTGTGCGACGCAATCGCGCTGCTCGTACTTCAGCATTCATGCGAGTGTCATAGAAGTCGTTGAGCCAGTTCTCTATTAGATAGTCTACTGGAGTGCGACACAAGTTGTCAATGATTAATAAATTATAGTCTTTCACATCAGTGACGTCTTTCCAAAGCTGACTTCTGTTGCGTCTGTCTGTCTGAGCAGTTCTTGTACGAGTGATAGGTTCTGTACTAATGACATGTTTGTGCGTGCGAACAAATCTTTTGCTACAGATACAAACTCAATTGTATCACGACAATCAGTCATGCTGACATACTTGCCTGCTGGCCAGTTAGGGAACTCACTCATCTGGTTTTAGGGTTTAGGGTTTGCTTTGTTTTTTTAGGGTTTTTAGGGTATACTCGGTTTTGACCAGATTCGTAAGTGACCGAACTACTGTATTTATTACAGTACGCTCTTTACAGGCTAAGCTAATTGAATTTAGTTAGTTATGCACGAATTTACTACGTGAGCAAGAAAGCCTTTGTTTGATTGTTAAACAACTGCTTGGAATTTATTGGAATCGCCATTGCGTACTGATGGGGTAGCGACATAATTTTCCTCTGATTCAATACCGGATGAAGAAACAAGGCAGAGGTCCATGATACATTTGTTTCTTATACTATTTTGGCAAATATCTGAGACTCAACAATCGATTTCTACGTTGGACCTCAGTATGAGGAACAGCGTGTTTGACATAACTAAGGCAGGCGACAACGATATAGTGCCAGCGCGGTTCTTTGACGATCTCAGTGCCGTTACGGAGAAATGTCTCAGCCGTGGTGCGAATGACTTCAACGTGGGAATGGAGCTAGCGTAAGGTATAATGGTAACACTGGCTGTTGGGTGATAGTGAAAAGACAATGGTGACGCAGCCATCTTCGCGGTCGAGTTTAGTAAGAGTAGCAATCCAGTTCTTTTTGGTGAAACGTATATTACCGTAAAGGTGAACGTGAGGTTGTTTCCAGGGGCGTAGGCATCATGAAGGGATACGTGGGGTTCGAGACTACATTAATAAGGGACCTGGGCATTGTTGGCAGAAGAGTAGAGATCAATGACAACGGGGCCAAACGGGGCGACAACATGTTTTTGAAGTAGTGTAATTTCCAGTTGTCAGTTGTTTCATTACGTTTAGTGTAGACCTCTGTGATATTATTGCATGTGAGGGTTTTGCGTAGTAGGCGCGGATGTGTGTGACCAGTGATATTATGTCATTCGAAGAGCGGTGTGGGCTCGACGGCGGTAATATTGTAGAGACCAATGAATCAGTGATACGAATTGTAGTCCCATTTGGGTGGCGAATGACATACTCAGTGGGGTGGGACTCGTTCGTTTGGGGAGGAAAGGATATGTCGAAGCCATAACGTTGTAGGAGATGAACAGAAAAAAATGGTTTGAGCTGCCTGTGGCGTAATGAGGACGGGGCCAAGACCGGGGAGATGGCCACGTTGAGTGAGTATATTTTGTGACTTATCAGGAAATTCAACTGTGAAGTGGCCGGTTTCAATGTCAATGACGCCGTTGGTGTGATTGCGAATGTGGATCATAGCACCAGAGTCAATGAGTGAGCTGGAGTTAAGCGGGGAGTGTTTGGGTCCATCGCAATACACAGTAGTGTGAAGGCGGCAGTGGGCCTTGCTCGGGTCGGGGTTGGCTGTGTGAGATATATTTTCGTCGAAGCCTGAGCAAGGTATTGCTGGTGCGGCGGGTGTAGGGATAGTTATATCGGAGCCGGCGTGGGTGCCACGGTGGACCCCGTAACGTCAGTGGCTGAGACAGGCAATGGCATTGTGGCCTGGTTTGTTGCAGTTGCCGCGGTGGTCATTGGATCCGCATCGACGACAAACAGAAGTAGAACAACCGACGATGCTGTGACTAAGTTGGGAACAAAGAGGACAGGGTTTGGAACGACGGGAGTTGGCGTCTTTGCGAGAGGCAGTGTCGGTGTCTTGGGCAATGGCGGTGAGACCTGTGATACTGCTACGGGTGTCAAGATGGTGGTCACCGGTGAATCTCGTCACTTTCGCGTAGATGTCGTCAATAGTGAGATTGTCGATGTCGCGTTCGAAAATCTCAGAACAGAGGAGGTGATATTCATTGCCATGACTGTATAAAAGAGCGCCAACGAGATGTTTATCAGTAATGACCTCACCGACGTCGAGAAGGTGTTGTCGGATCTCTTCGAGGGCCTATGGGTAGTATCAGGGGATTTGGTTGCGGTAAAGTTCATGAGTTTCACATCGAGGGCGGTCCAAACGCATATGTGGCGGAAAAAAGCGTGAGGTGCCTTTGACATGCGAGATTTGTAAATTAAAGTGATTAAGGCCACACTAATATAATTTATGAGAATGAGGCGACATTTAGCGTCGGCAATCATGTCAGGGCCGCCACCGACTGTAGAATCACTGCAAGGAAGGTGTAAGCGAATGAGAACACCAAAATGTTTCATTTCCATCCGGACAACCCAGTTCCCGAAATAGATATAGTCCTCAAGAATGGGCCGTTTGTAGACATCTTTGTACTTAGGACAATCACTATAGAATAATCCGGGCTTTTCAGGCGTAATTCTATATTTTTTCGGCAATAGATATTGGGGTCTGGCGGACGTAATGAAGTACTTCTACATGATCAAAGGCGTTTTTGAGTTCGGCAGTGAGCCATGTGATTTCGTCTTGAAGCTGCACAGTGTCACTCGTGGACTTGAGCGCGGTGTTCAGTAACGGGCTTTGATGTCAGCAAGTTTGTCATGACACTCATCGAGACGACAGACGTTTGAGGATGACGGATTCACGTTCGCTACTGTGGACAAAGTACAGTAGACGGAGATATAGGACCGGACCAGAGTCCAGAGGACCGAATCGACAAGAAGAATTTAGGACCGGGCCAGAGGACCGGACCAAAGAGAACTTATTTAGGACCGAACCAAAGGATCGGGCCTAAGAGGATTTAATTGAGGACCGGACCCAAGGACCGGACCAGATAGTGAAATGTAGAGTATGGAGAGTAGCTGAAAGGTACGAAACAACAGTATACAATAGACCCTTCTCAAGTACGGTTATCTCAGCTACGAAAAGTCCCTAGTCTGAGAGAACCGAACTGAGTCTTTATTTGTATTTTCACTAGACTCAGGATTTACTTGAGTGTTTCTCTCTCACGCGGGAGTCCCGGTATAGCTTACCGGTTCTACCGCTAATATTTCTGATGACTCTAATATCAGAAATATTCCAATCCTAATTCCAAACTCAGTATTTGATTTTTCTGGGTTTTGGGATTTGGATTGGCTTTTTTGATAATCTGATCCCTAGTAGCTACAGGAATATATAATTTAGTGAGAAGAATGATGACTCATCGGACGTCATCAATATTTAGTAACTAGGAGACCATAATCTTAAATACGGAGATTTTCACAATCTGCTGTTAGAAAAAATCTCGTCCCACATAGGAACGTGATTAATAAATACAGCAGGCGCGCCGTTCATAACGGTACTTCTGACTGGGTTCACTTATTTCAGACTTAACACTCTTGACTAAGCGCAACTCGGTTTTGACTACATTTTTAAGCGACCGAACTACTGTATTTATTATACTACGTACTTTAAATGATTAATCAACTAAGAAGCAACTTAGTTTACTTTTTTTTTACAACGATGACGGGACCCAAGACTAGACCATTGCCTACGGTAGGTAAGCAAGCCCGTGACCGGCTGCTGGAACGGTTGGTTGGAGCTCTTCGCCGTTTAACCGTGCTATGCGATAAGATGGACACAGCACGTGCCAAGAAACCTGCACCCGAATACGATAAGAAGGTAGAAATCAATTTGGAATTGACCTGTTTGCTTTCGGAGGCCCAATACTCAATCCAAACCCTGGGTAGGCTTAGACAATCCCCAGAATGGATATCTGATCAAGTAGGACACTTGAATACGATGATGCATGTGCAGGAGGCCAAGGAAAATATTCATCTCATTCAAGAGCAACCCCGCCAACTCAGTGAATTGTCACGGGCGGATATTGACACGTCTACGCCCCAGGACACGGTCCAGGCGACAGTGGATGATCATTTTTCTGAGACTCAGGCCGCACCAACAGTGCAACAACATTGGGCTCCTTAATACCCAACGCAGGCAGGGTCGACACCAACCGACCAGTTACTTGACAATGGGGCTATCAACATTGAGGCAAATTAGCCCGGTGAAATGCAGGATTAGCGGTACGAAGCCCGTACCTCAAGTGGCTCCGTACGATAATGTTCATGTTACGCGTAGAGATCGGTTGTCGAAGAACTGGTAGATTTTTTTTTGGAACCTGCGGATTCGCACTTGGACATGGACACTCCTCGGAATTTATCGTTGTCGGCAAAACGTTCTTTTGATGCTTTCCGCAGAGTGATGAAGTCTCCGCAGCAACAGATGAACCAGGGTCATGTGGCAACGAACTTATTTCGTGCTAAGTTGCAACGTCACCGTCGCTCTCGATCACTAAAAGAGTTGCAGGGGAATTGTCAGGATGCGGCGAATATCCCTATTGATACAATTGCACATCGCAAACACTTTCCTGTTCATCACAACCGTTACTTGGAAGACCCACAGGCGGTGAAACGTTAAAAGTGTTCAGAACCTACGGAGCCTAGCATTACTGTATCGACAGCAGCCGATGGTTTTTCAACTGACTCAACGGCATGAAGATCGCATAGCTGATTGAGGTGAGGTCGAATTCCATATCAGCAGCCTTGTTTTTGTAGCGAGTGGCATCATCGTGATGTTGATCGCTGAGTTTTAAGATGCTTTGTGGTTGTACGGGAGACAACAAAGTGAGCTATGAGTTGGACAGTACCAACAAGAACGTCACGGGCATTGAGTTAAACTCAGGTAGCATCGCATGAATGCTAAGAAGGTGAGTGTTGCATCCTCAAGGGTAGGGTAAGCCGTACTATCAGGCCAATTGGTGTCACAAAAGTCGCGAGCAGTGGCGAAGGAGTGTTCAGTAGGAAGGCTCAAGATTTCGACGGAAGAAATGGTCGTGGAATACTGTATGGAAACTCGTGAATTTGGTACTGGTGTCGGATGCATGGTAGCGGCATTCGGAGTATGTAGTGATACAGTAAAGAAAGATACTAGTAGGATATACAACATAGGCCAATATGGCCCATAACCTGTTAAACCATTTACAATCATATTTAGTATATGTTTATTTTACTCTCTCCAAAGAATTATTTACTTATTGTACATCATATGAGCTCACACGTAAGTGTACAGGAGCGTGATCTATTTATGAAGTCCCAATTATCATAATATTGTATCACTCTGACAGGTGTCAGTTCGTGTATATGTACCATACTTGGTACCGAACTGTATATTGTATTGTAAGTATTGACCACAGTGATGATTTCGTCGTAGCAATAAGGCCATACAACATATGAAGGGGATAACAAGCGGAGTAGCAATTCAGGGATGCTGATGCACATATGCAAGAGGCCAAGGACATTATTATGCTAATTTGGCTACTAATTAAAATCAAGAAATATTCTTATTTCGTCAGCCGTAGTGAAATCTAAAAATTTCGAACTTAACAATTATACGAACGGTACAACACAACTTTATACTATTTTGCCGTCCGGGGCTGAGCCAACCATAGCTGTACAGAATTAGTGTACATTATACATACGGGTTAAACATATGCGGATGACAAAGGGCAATACCACTAGCTAATACTGTATAGAATCAACACATATTTAATTTGGATTTTTAGGACGACATATTTCGAACGCATAAATGTCTTGTAATTGCTAGGACACAATCAAAGATTCTCAAGAATATCATACATGGTACTAAGGTGGGTGGCAAGCTTGTATATAAAATTTTCAAGTACGTCGTACAGTCGCCATTGGCATTGCAACTCAGGGATATTTAACGCACACGACGGACAACACCAAAAAAACACTAGATTAAAATTGTAGAGTTACCTCGGCTGGCGGCAGTTTGGGTGCTAGTGGTGACGCAGACGGTTTGCTCACGGCGGCAATACTCATGTTGTGTTCAGGCTGGTTTAAGCTATGTGTACGTTAACTACATGTGTCGTGCATGTCGGAGACATGTTTTATTTTACAATATTTGTTGTACATACTGTACAAAAATGATGAATACAAAACCAAAAAAAAAGTGGATTAGCTGGTACAGGGCAGATGATACAACCATCGCCCAAAAAAAGAAGGCTTGAAGAGTTGTAGTAAATTAGGTGAATGACTGACCCAACCAACTGAGTACTAGGTTGGTTGATTCCTAGGTTGGTTAGTTCAGTCGTTCCCCTATTTTACTACAAACCGAAAAGGTCGCGAGTTCGAATCTAAATTTTGTGATGGAAGCCAATCAAATGATACTAGGCCAGCATTATTGCCCAGCGCGAAAGGTTCAGAGCACCAAGAGTGACGTGGTGATCTCAGCGTGAAAGGTTCAGAGAAATCCACCCAGGAGAGGATCTTGCGGACTGAGATCTAAGTACTCGCGACACTTTCTAGTTTTCTAATAAATTAGGTGAATGTATGACTAAACAAACCAACCAACATATTACTAGGTTGCCTAGTTCCAGTCATTCACTTTGTGAATTTACTACAGGGGGTTGTTTATGTATTTTTGTCAGTATTTTTTTTACATTATGTGCTGGCGGTTACAACATCTCCAACGGTATGAACGTCGGTTGTGAAATTATCCATGCTACAGACGGAGCTGCTGGTCATCTTGTAGCATCTAGAAACCAGATTATCAAAAAGCCAATCCAAATCCCAAAACCCAGAAAAATCAAATACTGAGTTTTGGAATTAGGATTGGAATATTTCTGATATTAGAGTCATCAGAAATATTAGCGGTAGAACCGGTAAGATATACCGGACTCCCGCGTGTGAGAGAAACACTCAAGTAACCCCTGAGTCTAGTGAAAACACAAATAAAGACTCAGTTCGGTTCTATCAGACTAGGGACTTTTCCTAGCTGAGATATTCGTACTTGAGTAGAGGTCTATTGTATTCTAATGTCTCGTACCTTTCAGCTACTCTCCATACTCTACACTTTTTACAATATCCTTACTTAGATTAGTCTAACAATTTACACTCTACAACCAAGAAGGGAACAGGAGTGAAGCAGCATACTGCGTGGCTTTAACTTTATTAAAAATTATCCCACAAGGGATACCGATAACGACGAAGAAAGACCCAGCAGAGAGGCTTCAAAGAACTCGAACCGCAAAACAAAACAAAAAGAGGATAGATGGACTCTCAACAACCAGAGGCTAGCAGCAGCGTGGGCGGCACGAGCAGACTCAGAAAGAAGCTACTTCCATTATTCGATAAGAAAAGAATAAGAAACAACCAGGTAACCATATTGAGTTTGCAAGGGTAACATATGCCAAAGTAAGTACCACGTTACACCAGCGAAAGTATTGTGTGCACAAACAGGCAGTGTCCAAGTGAGGGTTGTGAAAGTTATGCGAGAATAAGTAACGTGTCTCAGTAAGGAAGTGATATGTAAGGAGGCTAAAACAGTGAAAAAAGGAGAAAGCTGTCACGGTGATTAGTTCATCAAGGTTGAGATTTCCCCCAGATTTTCGAACAAGAAAACAACCGGATGTCACAATCACAAAAAGGACACTACCGCATCACTCAGTTCTCGTATACAACCAACAGTAACTTTATGCACGTGACACCGTGAGATCATTGCATGCACATAACAACACAATCACACCAGCACATTGCAAGTCACAAATCAGCTAGCAACTTACATGCACAGAACAATACAAGTTACAGTCTATAACGTACAAGCTATAGTACATAACGTGCTAAGCCTAAGAAAGACAGACGCGATCACATACACATATCAGAATCAGATGTACACAACGTGAAATCAATAGAGCACGTAGCACGAGACCTTTAGGGTAATTACAACAAGTCTACCAGCAAAGTGCAAACACAAGGCAACATTCAAAAATAGACACAACTAGTGCTACGCTATTCTAAAAGACAAGACTCGAATAATACACGAACACACGCTAAAGCAAATTAGATCCGGATCAAGTATCCAAAATACTTAAAAAGCAAAATCTAGGGAAGCAAAGAGCCAATGGAAGTGCAAGATAAAGAAGTCAACTCGGTGAACAGAGTATAACTAGCATCTAGAATGAAGCTATCACAAGGTGACCAAGAATAATACTTAGAATCAGATGATTTCAATCAGAATTCATAAGATTTACATGACTTACACTGACACGAACATAAAAAATTCGATCACAAGGTCGAAAAGAACTACACAACTAATACACACAGCTACGAGTGAGATATTAGAACGTTACATATTGGGAGTCAACCATAACGAACAGTACACCAGGTATACACACAAACAATAATTGTAGACACTGTTTTGAAGAAATCAGCTATGGACATGCAAATATCATGACGAATAATTCGAGCAGTAAGAAATGCTACTGTAGACAAACTACTTAAATAACAAAGCACACAAACTTAAAGTGAAGGAAATACTTTTATTAGTTGACTCAAGAATTATTCAGGGTGCAATCCACATTCAATAAATAAATAAGGGACATCGAAACAAAGAAATCACCTCACACATCACACAACATAAACTCTCACAACAAAATGAACTTAGGATTACGCAACAAATATCAATAGCATAACACCAGACACAGACAACGCACCTTAGAAAAGAAGTCTATGACTAGTACTTGGAAGGCAATTAGCTGGACTAAAGAAGTACACAACACATGAAAACACACAAATAGAAATCACGAACGATCAGCTCAATAAAGTGATAGAACATAACCTCATGACGTGTAATGGAACGGCAAACAAGTGCTATGGGCCATGCCACACAAAATGAGGACATATCAAGAAGATAATACACACAAGTCACATTATAACGAAATCAGACCACTGATTCAAACAGAATCAAGTCAATCGAAGACGCAGAGTACAACAACACTCAAAAGCACAGTGACAGTACGAATTGATTCACATTACCAGTGCACAACACAGTTACAGCAAAGACAAAACTGAGCACTATCTGAGCATAAGACATTAAGGGACTTCGAACAGGAGGCCCAGACATTGAAGGGAACAAAGCAACAAGCTACCGGGCCATACAGCACGGTAAACACTTCCAGCAGACGTACAGCAAAGCAACAACACTATAACAGTAAGTAAAACAAAAACAAATTATATTTATTTTATATGAACGCGCGCTTTCGCACAAGATATTCCTAGTCTTCATTAATAATCCACTACCACCCACACATCCGCACAGACTTCTGAAAATGCCAACAGCAACCAGAACAAGCGTATACGATGGAGGGGAGGGTAGTGAAGGCGCGGGTGACGTGGGAGCCAGTCCAAGGGGGGAGGCAAGCCCTGGCAGGAGCTCGGGTCAGCCCACACCGGCAGGGGTACCCATCGCAGCCTCAGCAATGGGTCTAGAAATAGACAAGAGTATCTGTCAAGGCAATCATGTCTTGGTGAGTCGGCTTGTATCCAAATTGGAACAAACTGCACAGGTGCCCATACCAACTCTACATAAGATGAGGGTAGGCATACATGATCAACAGCCAGAGCGTCGTATGTCACTAGTGGATGCGGAGCTCAGGCGACGATATGATCAAGCGATCAACGATTGCGGTGATGATAAGGAAGACAAACTTATCCAAATCAGTCTATACATTAGTGAGCTAGAGCTCATGCGCTCTCGATTAGGCGACCAGATAAATGAACCACTTCTTAAGAAATTACTCAAAACTTCAGAGTTTCCCAAAATGCCTAAGGATAGTTTCTTTAAATTGGAAAATTGTGAGGATATCGTAGAGTTCACTACACAATATAGTGACCTATTCTTAGCTACGTCAAAGCCATTGTGTCAGTATCCAGCACTAGTGAGAAGACTATTAGATTCCACTGATGCAACGGAGAAAACCAAAGCAGTTCTCAATAACATAAGCGACTCTGAGACACAAACAACCAGGCACTTCACTGATCCTGAGCAGTTCAATAAAATTATTGATCGTCTCAGATCGCACCCAGTAGACTATCTATTGGAGAATTTATCAATGACATGCAGAATAAGAAGATGAATATTGAAGTGCGTACGGAGCGTGTGCACAAGATAATGGCATTATTAGAGGAGCGTCATCGCAACTCAGACAAGGAACCCATACACTTACAAATCCTCAAAGTACAAAGGTACCTAGAACTGAAGTACTATGGACTACAATCAGTAGTGGACATCCTAATCAAAGGAGACAAGCAACCTGATGGAAGTGAAGGACACTTGTCTGACATCGAGCATGCCAAGCTTCATACTATGACTGAGACACACATACGAATAGCGTCAGTAACACAAGCTGAGCGTATGTTGAGGGATCAGGCGCGAGGTGCAAATAATGCAAATAAACGCAACAATACGCAGGCGAACACGCAGGTAGAGAATAACTCTATGAACGCTAACAAACGTCATAAGACAGACAATGGTACGCACAACCAGCACAAACACGGAGGGTCAGACTCAGAAAAAGAAAGGAGCACGTGAAGAGCGTGCATGCCCCTACTGTCGTGAAATGCCTTCCCCATATCGGTACAGCGAATGTCCCGAGAAGAAAGCAAATCAAGCTAAGAAGGCTGTGCAACAAGCCGAGAAAGATGTGCAGATAGCAAGACTGTCCATCACATCTGGCAAGGTGGAAGACATCACTGAAGGTGATGAGCACTGAAAACACTGGTGGGCGGAGGCAAACATGATTGACCTGGCTGACAGACTCATTGTATTTACAGATGAAGAACCGTTGTTAATAAATGCAAATGATATAAATTATCAACCTTTATCTTTACTTCCCGCACAACGAGACCAACGTTTATACATTGACATACTAATTAATGGCAATACATACAATGCACTAGTAGACTCGGGTGCACAACGCTCATGCATGGACAAAAGTGTAGTATCAGAACTATATCGTTCTGTTAGAGCGCAACCGGGTTACATACAACCAGCACAAACTGATGCACGAATACAACGCACTGGATCAACAGAAGTTTGTGACATTAACTATAGAGGCAGAAAGACTTCTCAGTGTTTTGAGGTACTGGACTTGCCAGAAAAGAAACCGCCAATACTTCTAGGTATGGACATTCTACCATACATAGGTATATATATAGCGGGTTTGATCAATCCACTTATACCAACAGATGCAAAATGGGAATCGCTCCTCACACCACATGCAGAGGACCCAGGGATGAACAAGAAGGTTTCAGAAAGTCACTTACAGACCTCCTGGACACCAACGCGAATATACCTCCTGACGTTCACTGCAACCTACCAGGCTCTATAGTCACAGTACCTGCAAATGAAATCAACGTCAGACAAATGAGGCACGCTAAAGTCAACTTTGTTCCGCACAAATACATTCCACAAACGGATGCGAATGTGCAACGATGGCTTCACGATGGCCACATATACAAACGCGACAAGCCAACAACGGTGAACCTACCGTTGTTATCAACAGGTGAACATGACCAAACAGGTCTACTCAAAAAAAAAGTCAGGACTTGTCTAGACTTGCGTGAGATCAATTACCAATATGAACAAGACAAGTTTGTGTTATCAAAAATAAAGGAAGTGTTACACAACCTACAAGGGGCACAGTTCTTTTCAAAGCTCGATCTCATAGGTGGATTTCGCCACTTCCTAGTAGACGAAGCAAGCCAACACTTCTTCACATTCTCGTGGAGAGGAGCGCAATACTCATTCAAGTCTGCGCCGTTTGGACTACACTCACTCACAGCACAATTCCAAAAGTCGTGGCAAATCTGCTCATAGATATCAAAGGAGTGCAAGTGTATGTAGATGACATAGTCATTGCAAGTCTCACAGAAGAAGAACACCGCAAAACAGTTCGTGAAGTAATCAAACGACTAAATAGCGCGAACTTCCGACTCAATCACAACAAGTGTGCCCTCGCGGTCAAAGTGGTCAACATTCTTGGGGTGAAAGTCACCACACAGGGCCTCAAAGCAGACCCTGAGAAACAGAAAAGAATGATGGACTGGCCACTACTCAGAACAAAAAGAGATCTGCACAAAGTAGTTGGACTAGCAAATTACATGCGAGACCATGTCCCCAACTTTACCCACACAACGAAACACTTTCGGAACCTAATGAAAGGAAGAATGAACCAGAACATTCCATGTTATGGACACCGAAACTAATCAAGAAGTGGGAAGAACTCAAATAAGCCATCACCTGTTCAGCGATGCTAGCATACCCTGTTGATGGGGTACCGTTTCAGATTATGAATGATGCTAGTGACAATGGTATAGGAGGGTGTTTATTCCAAGTCATTGATGGAGTCAGAAGAGACATTCTCTACTTCTCAAAAGACTTGAATCCAGCACAACAACGCTATGGCACAAATACCAAAGAGCTACTAGCACTGGTATATAGCCTGGAACATTTGTCCGAATACATCAAAGGGGGGGACATAACACTGTGGACAGGTCACAAAGCTCTCACGCAAATGAACAGTCAACAGACGATACACCCAATGCTAGCCAAGTGGATAGCAAAAACGTTCCACCACCACTTCTCCATCATACATGTCCCAAGCAAGGACAACCAGATGGCAGATATGTCGTCACGTCTACATGAAGATACTTTTAGTACCACAGAGTCAAAAGTATTACAACAGGCGAATGAGGCAACACGTAATAGCCAAGAGTACACCACTTTGGAAACGAACATGCCCATATCCATCTCGGCTATATACTGAATCGGAAGTTCACAGTAGATCTGTTTGCATCGGCACACAATGCACACACAGATAAATACTACACCAAAGAACAGAATGCGCTAAAACAAAAATGGGCGCAAGAAGTTAACGCATGGGCGAATCCACCGTGGGAACTCATACCTGATGTCCTTGACAAAGTCATTGAAGAGGCAACCAGCATCACGATATGTGTACCATACTACCCCAATGCCTCGTGGTTGCCAAAGTTCTTGTCTTTACTAGAAGAAGACCCGATGCTAGCGGAAAACACTAACAACACGTTCCTTAAAGTGGGCAAGAAGGCTTGCGGCAAGACCCCGTGGGGTGTCACATTAGTCGCAAAGATAGGAGATAAGTCTCCATACTTCGACTCAACGCGGGAACAACTTGCTATACACGTTGCAGCGTCGGAACCAGTTCACTTTGGAGATTCACAACAGGCAACAGAATATGAGACACGTGTCAACATCATTGAGCAATACCACAACTTGGGACATTACACTCCTGAGGAAACATTACACAAGTTGCAAACAGATGGACATGATTGGGCTGATATCCAACAACATTTACACAAGTTCATTGACGGATGTATACCACGTCTCAAAAATAAAATACACAAGAAGGGATTTCACCTCTTACAATCAGTTACAGCCGCATATCCTAGCGACAGAGTCCAAGTGGATACCATAAGGTCACTATTGGATTCCAATAGAGGACACACATACGTGTTAGTATACTTTGACATATACTCATCATACATCACTTTACGTCCAATGATAGACAAATCCGCGGCTACTATAGCACGCACACTGGTACCAATTATGTGTGAACATGGATTTCCACAAATCATCCAAACGGACCAAGGCGCTGAATATGTTAACAACATACTTTCAAAAGTTGTTGAACAAGCGCCAATGCAGCACCTAGTCTCTCGGCCGTATCAACCTAAAGTCTTAGGCGCGAACGAACGATCACATAGAGACCTCATGCCACTGTTACGGAAATTCGTTGAACAGAACCCAGGTAACTGGTGTTCACGACTTCCATTCGTACAGATAGGCCATAATGTGCGTACATCCAGAAGACACAAGTCTCCGCGCTTTAATGTGTACTTTGGTCGCAGACAAAATCAACTCACGGACTACAATGAGCCAGTGACCGCACCCAGTACAACAGTATCTTGGGAAGAGCGACTGCAAAATCTAGAAGAAGCCATTAGGCCACAACTAGAGAGCAATGTTGCACAGTATCAAGAGAAGATGCGAGCAGCATACGATCGAAGATACCAACAGAAGTATGTAAACTTCCAGGAAGGGGACCTTGTCATGGTCCGCTACGAAGGTGAAATGAACAAGTTAACAGCACTAAATGGCGGACCATACAAAATAGTATGCAGGGAGGGCAACGGGTATTTTGTCTGTAACCTTGATGGGACTAAAGCCCCGGAATATCCTGACTCGATCAGTGATGAGCTACTTGGCCTCGTAAAAAGAGCCAATGCTCCGGAAGCATATACTTCCAACAATCACGTACAACCAAATGAAGAGACTCAGTTCTCATCGATAGTCGACGACAGGCTGTCCATCCGAGGTGATGGATCCCAGGAGTACCTATTGCAATGGACAGATGGTGAGCGTACCTGGATGCATGAATTAGACATCGCAGATGTACAACCAAATGAAGAGACTCAGTTCTCATCGATAGTCGACGACAGGCTGTCCATCCGAGGTTATGGATCCCAGGAGTACCTATTGCAATGGACAGATGGTGAGCGTACCTGGATGCATGAATTAGACATCGCAGATGCTGATGTCATTACAACTACCGTCAACGCTGGCGACATAAAAGAAGGCAGTCAAGGCCAAAGAAGCCAGCGACAACGAGCACTGATGAAAGATCAGCGAGCCACAGACAGCGCACGAGGTGGGGGACCTAAGCAAGTCTCACTGATACCACAGGACACTCCCACTTTTCTCGCCTAGAAGCATGTTCCCTCCACACACCAGAGGAACAAGGACCAGAGACTCGGCTGAGAGCCACCGTTGAGATGCGTTTTCCTAAACCAAGTTGAAATCAACCGAGAGCACCGGTCAAGACTGACTCCGATGAGCGTGGTAGAGTACTCCTGCTATAGTATAAATTTAAATAATCGGTAATAGGTAATAGATAATGGTGGCAGGTATTTCATCTTATGCCCCCTAAGGGACAAGTTTTTTTCCTGTATACAAACATCAACCTCTAGATAATCTAGTACTGTAAGATGTCACTTTTTACTCATACGCAGGCCAAGAAGCACAAAGTTGGGAGGCTGTAGCATGTAGAAACCAGATTATCAAAAAGCCAATCCAAATCCCAAATCCCAGAATAATCAAATACATAGTTTTGTAATTAGGATTGGAATATTTCTGATATTAGAGTCATCAGAAATATTAGCGGTAGAACCGGTAAGATATACCGGGACTCCCGCGTGTGGGAGAAACACTCAAGTAAACCCTGAGTCTAGTGAAAACACAAATAAAGACTCAGTTCGGTTCTATCAGACTAGTGACTTTTCCTAGCTGAGATATTCGTACTTCAGAAGAGGTCTATTGTATTCTAATGTCTCGTACCTTTCAGCTACTCTCCATACTCTATAATCTCTCGCGTGGCTAGAATTTTGCTGGGAAATATCGGCATACAGACTTATTGTTTGATAGTTAATATTTACTTACACGACGACGTGCTGGCAAAAACGGAATGTGTAAACTTCGATGGATATTTCTATGTTTTAAACTATGTTATATAAACTAAGATACAATTTAAGTCAGTTAGGATTTAGCAGTGAAAGCTAGTGTAAGAATGATCGGGACTGCCTCTTGGTAAGAGCCTTAATATCCTCGATCACACAGGACGTACCTCTAGCTGTTCTTTATTGAATAACTTTCACTAGAAGTACTAAGTAACCCTAAAACATGACCACATGTCTAATTTGTAGATAAACATACGAACGTAAGTCACGTTAATGTATTAGCTATTATAAATGAGGTTCCATCTGAAGAAAAGCTAGGAAAAGAAGAGACTTATACGATTTCGGAAATTGGCGGGAGGACCAAAATCTGTAAGTAGTAGTTCAGAGATTATAAAATATAGTTTATAATATCCTATATCTACTAGTGCCTCAAATAGGTCCAAGTAAATGAGTCATACTAAATACTCAGGCTATTGGAGCCATCAAAGTGAATTTAGAACACTTTGGAAATATTGGGAAAAGAACTTGTATTAAATTACTTTAAATACAAATAAACACCAATGTATTATCTCATTTGATCTTGCTATTTTAGACTGACCGAAGGCCGTATTTCTACATAGCCCCCGGTTGCTTTTAGGACTACGGACGTACGTGAAGGTACGATCTAGTTCGTAAAGCGAAAACCAAAGTAAACCGGTTTCGGTCATGGCTTATCGAGTAAGTATGTGCTTATATGTACGAGTTCAAGACTCATGTTGTACTCTATGTCGTTTAGTATTTGGTCCAGTGACCATTTCCGATGTAGGCGCCTTACGTTTATTACTTGGTAAGGTAATAGCCAGAGATTGTTCTTCATTAGTAAGTAAGTTCGAAGAAAAAAAATCTGCTCTGTTAGTAAGCAGATCAGAAAGTTTAGTCACGTAGGAAGTAGGTGGCAAATAGGGAATTTCATATCCATCCGGGTTTGTAGTCACCTGAGGAAACCCTTTCCGTTTATCTCGCGTGTTCTTATGTAAACGCTTATTCCATCTCTTATTAAAAATACGAAGGAAGTCGCGAGATTCACGAAACGCATCGGAGGTTAGCCAAGCTACTGTCCCATATATAAAACGGGTCTTGTAGTAAGTGTAACCGTCTTCGGATGTTTTGTCACTTATATCTTTGACTTGTGACTCCATAACTGGGACATCAGAATCGAATGAGCGAGCGAATGAGAGTTCGGAGGTAGGGATACGGGGAGTGCCTAGATTAGTTGCGCTAGTACCATCTATGTTATCCACTTCGTAAGTATCACTCTTCTCATCATGGTAGGAAATAACAAAAGGTCCAATTGTCTTAGAAGAGAGTTCGGTAACGTTGGCATTGCGATTTATAACGTTAACATAATCGCCAACTTTGAACTGAACAATGTTCTTAGTGTTATTTCATCGGTCATACGCTTTTAGTAGGACACGATTTTTGTGCTCGAGTAAACAGGGGTAAACAACGTTCTGCATATGCTCGATCTTTTGTCGCCACGGAGTAACGTGTTTCTTGGGCGCAGTTTTGTCATACGTTGCTTGTAATTCACTATTGCGGCCAAGGAAATAGTGAAACGGGAGTGTTACAGTTTGAGGATTCATGCAGTTATTCATTTGAGTCTGAACCCATTTCAAATGATAAGGCCAGACATCCCCAACGTCATCCAGTGCGGTACGCAATAGTTTCTTTAGTTCTCTATGACGTGTCTCATTTGCACCCTGCGTTTGAGGTTTATAAGGAACACCACGCCTATGGGTCATGCCTGATACGAGTATAAGTGCCTCCATTACGTCGGTACGAAACTCACTACCGTTATCAGAACATAGTACTCGGGGGAAACCGAAGTCATTAAAGACGTGATAGCATAACTCTGCCACTGTTTGCGGGCGTTTGTTCGGTATTGCGTAAAGCAAGTTGTGGCCCGAAGCCGCACATAGGAAATGACAGATATATACATCGCCAGTATGCTTGGATCGCGGGAGTTTAACCAAATCGACTATGACTCGGCGCATCGGTTGGTCTTCTGTCACACTTCTTAGGGGTGCCCAACCGTAGCGCTTGATCTGGTTCTTTTCACAATCAGTACAGCGTCGGTATACTTCACGTATGGTTTCTTTCAGCGCCGGGTGATTAAGCCCTACACGAATAGCCATCTTATAAGTATGCTCTTATGCTCGATGAGTTAAATTATGTATTAATTTAGCTCTACTCTCGAGCTCTTCTAAGTCAGTCAGATTCTGTGTAACGCTGGCTGAATGAACCATAGTCCCTTTAGATAGGGCAACTTCAGTATCAGGAGGGGTAGACTCCTGAGATACGTAATTAACAACATTAGGTTGTTGGTGTGTCTTCTTCAGTTGTTTCGCAACTCCTGGCTGTTTTTTAAGCATCGCTTTAAGTAGTTGAGTGCGAGCTTCAGGTTCTCTTAGAGCTTTGAGTCTTTGATCCCTGGCCTTAGCTAGTTCCATGTTTTTACGATCTAATGCCGTTTCAATCGGCATTACTCGACTGCATTCGTGTTGGGTGCATGTGTTGTACGAGTCTTGAGCTTTTGTTCAAACTCCTTAGACTCCTCTAGTTTAGCTAAGAACTCGGTTGAGGGTTTCCACTTAGTGGTACCTGCAGGACCGATGCGACAAACGATGGTGTGCTTCCAAGGTGTCTTATTAATAGAATAAGATCCCTGATACAAGAACGTGTCGGTTTCACGGTCAACATAGATAGGCTCGTCTTGTATTATATTAATTTAATCACGTATCCATGGGTCGGAGCTACGTAAGGGACAACACAGCGTAATGGTAGATTCAGTAATATTAATATAATTTAAGAACTGTCAGCCTTGACTTAACCAAGGTAGACTTTACTAAGCTCAAATGCCCTTCAAGAAAATATGTTTCTTGGAGACACGAAGCTGTAGTTAAAGAAAAAGTTGAGAAATGGTTATCCGATGGGGTAATCGAAATCAATTACCAACAAACGCCAGTTAACTTAGCATTATTGGCATTGATCAACACAGCTCTGACGGAATATTTAAGAAAGTCACAGAATGTCTAGATATGAGTCCAATAAATAAGTTATTACCGACTCATAGTTTCCATCTCCCTCATATAAACGAGTTACTGAGACGAATGAAAGGTGCTACGGTGTTTACATCCATAGACCTAACACAGGGGTATCATCAAATGC